>NC_084559.2:10875645-11093145 GCF_033978685.3 Nerophis lumbriciformis
TAAGACATATATATATATATATATATATATATATATATATATATATATATATATATATATATATATATATATATATATATATATATATATATATATAGCTAGAATTCACTGAAAGTCAAGTATTTCTTATATATCTATATATAAAAATATATCTTAACCACGCCGCCCTAGTGGCTCCCTGGACCTCTTTCAGAGATGTGTGAAAATGGAAAAAGATGAAGAAAAAAATATTATGTTTTGTTTTAATATATTTTCTTTAGAGGGACAAACATGACACAAACCTCCCTAATTGTTAGAAATCCCACTGTTTATGTCTGCTAATTTCAGCGATCCTAGTTTGTTTGCATGTAGAACTTTCTCCGACGCTGCCACAGAAAGATGTGTTTTATTTGTCTCATTTTGTCCACTAAATGTTTTATGCTGTGCGGGAATGCACAAAGGTGAGCTTTGTCGATTGTATTGATTTGCTGGAGTGCTTATCAGGCTAGCTGTATGTACATATTGCATCATTATGCCTTGTTTGCAGGTATATTTGAGCTCATTTAATTTCCTTTACTTATGTCCTCTGTGTGTTTAATTTATATTTGCATGTCTAATTTATATTTGCATGTCTAATGACATTATCTGTATGTAATATTGGCTGCATTTCTCATAGTTGTTTGTGTGGCATGTTGTTCCAGACCACAGCCTTCACAACCTTCTGGTACCTGCTGATCTGTATTTGGGATCTGCATAAATCCGGAAAAATTGCGCGCGTCCGCCTTGTACATGAAAAAATATCAAAAATAGACCATTCATCGGCAGTGCGCCTTAGAGTCCGGTGCGCCCAATGGTTCAGAAAATATGGTATATTGAAGGTTTGGCGTAAAATCTAATATTGATAATGGTATCAATATAAACATGGATGAATCTTCAACAATATTGGTATTCACACGCAATAACATTTCATTTTATCCTTGAACTTTAGGATTTCATAAACGATCAAAAATGCTACTAATATTATTAGTGATTAAAAAGGTCAGTTTGGGGTTTTTCTAGTATTAGTAGGTCTGTGTTATTCTGAGGAAGATTTTTGAACTACAAATACTGTAAAACATGCTGTGGTTCTTGCACAATTATAACATAGGGTGATGCATTCCTAAAAGAAGACAGTTGAATAAGGGGCCCGCCCTACGGTACATCCAAGTTTCTTATTGCTGGCAGTGCTATAAGCTTAATGCTCAATAAATCCATGGGCTTGTATTCCCAGTGGCTCTGGCAGCTCCATTAGTCATTAAGAGCATGGACGGTGTTAGCTGATGGCTGATCTACTCAATGCAGCTTTAGATAGCTCCGTCAGTCCAGCAAGGTTATTGTGACCAGATGCACAATAGCTTTTCTTTTATTACCATTGCACCTCTCGCTCCTTGACTGTAATCAAATGTTGACACGATGGACTTTTACCCCGTGTACCTGTCTCTGAAGTGCAACCTTATGTAGCACTGACTTGCATCAGGAACCAGACGAACAAATCAGAAGCGACACTTGGAATTTGCCATTTGGATATGACAATCATGTCTATTATCTGCTTTTTTCTACAGAAGTGTGAGGAACTCGCATGGCTGCAATTTTGACAGAAAAATGCCGACTTTTTGACAGGAAAAATGCCTACTTTTTAACAGAGAAAAATCACGACTTTTTGACGGAAGAAATCCAGACATATTGAGAGAAAAAATCCCGATTTTTTGACAGCAAAAATCCCGACTTTTTTGACGGAAAAAATCCCGACATTTTGACAGAAAAAATCCAGACGTTTTAACAGAGAAAAATCCCGATTTTTTTGACAGGACAAATCCTGACTTTTTGACAGAAAAAAATCCAGACTTTTTAACGGAAAAATTCACAACATTTTGACGGAAAAAAATCCCGATTTTTGACAGAAAAAAATCCTGACTTTTTATCAGAGAAAAATCTCGACTTTTTGACAGAAAAATGCCTACTTTTTAACAAAGAAAAATCCCGACTTTTTGACGGGAAAAATCCCGATATTTTGACAGAAAAAATCCAGACTTTTTGACAGAAAAAAATCTTGACTTTTTAGCAGAAAAAATCCAGACTTTTTGACAGAAAAAAATCCATACTTTTTAACAGAGAAATATCCCAATTTTTTTGACGGAAAAATGCCGACTTTTTAACAGAAAAAATGCTGACTTTTTGGCAAAAAAATGCCGACTTTTTGACGGTAAAAATGTCGACTTTTTAACTGATAAAAATGCCGACTTTTTAACAGAAAAAATGCTGACTTTTTGACAAAAAAATGCAGACTTTTTGACAGAAAAAATGTCGACTTTTTAACTGATAAAAATGCAGACTTTTTGATAAAAGAAATCCCGACATTTTGACCAAAAAAATTCCGACTTTTTGACAGAAAAAATCCCGACATTTTGACAGAAAAAATCCCGACTTTTTGACAGAAAAAATCCCAACATTTTGACAGAAAAAATCCAGACTTTTTGACAGAAAAAATCCAGACTTTTTGACCGAAATGATACCGACTTTTTGACAGAAAAAATCCCCACTTTTGGACAGAAAATATCCCGACTTTTTGACGGAGGAAATCGCGACATTTTGACAGAAGGAATCCCGACATTTTGACAAAAAAAATACCGACTTTTTGACAGAAAAAAATCCCGACTTTTTAACAGAGAAAAATCCCGACTTTTTGACAGAAAAAATGCTTACTTTTTAACAAAGAAAAATCCCGACTTTTTGACGGAAAAATCCCGATATTTTGACAGAAAAAATCCAGACTTTTTGACAGAAAAAATCTTGACTTTTTAGCAGAAAAAATCCAGACTTTTTGACAGAAAAAAATACAGAATTTTTAACAGAGAAAAATCGCAATTTTTTTGACAGAAAAAATGCTGACTTTTTAACAGAAAAAATGCTGACTTTTTGACAAAAAAATGCCGACTTTTTGACAGCAAAAATCCCGACTTTTTAACTGATAAAAATCCCAAATTTTTGACAGCAAAAATCCCGACTTTTTTGACAGGAAAATTCCTGACTTTTTGACAGAAAAAATCCAGACTTTTTGACGGAAAAATTCACAACATTTTGACAGGAAAAAAATCCCCATTTTTGACAGAAACAAATTCTGAATTTTTAACAGAGAAAAATCTTGACTTTTTCACAAAAAAAATGCCTACTTTTTAACAAAGAAAAATCCTGACTTTTTGATGGAAAAATCCCGATATTTTGACAGAAAAAATAAAGACTTTTTGACAGAAAAATGTTGATTTTTTAGTAGAAAAAATCCAGACTTTTTGACAGAAAAAAATCCAGATTTTTTAACAGAGAAGAATCCTGATTTTTTTGACGGAAAAAATTCCGACTTTTTAACAGAAAAAATGATGACTTTTTGAAAAAAAAAAGCCAACTTTTTGACAGAAAAAATGTCGACTTTTTGACAGAAAAAATCCCGACATTTTGACAGAAAAAATCCTGACTTTTTGAGAGAAAAAATCCTGACTTTTTGACGGAAATGATACCGACTTTTTGACAGAAAAAATCCCGACCTTTTGACAGAAAACATCCCGACTTTTTGACATAGGAAATCGCAACATTTTGACAGAAGAAATTCCGACATTTTGACAGAAAAAAATCCTGACTTTTTAACAGAAAAAATCCTGACATTTTGACAGAAAAAAATCACAACTTTTTAAAAGAAAAAATCCCAACATTTTGAGAGAAAAAATGCCCATTTTTTGACAGAAAAAATCCCGGTTTTGTGACAAAAAAAATTCCGATTTTTTAACAGGAAAAATCCGGATATTTTGATGGGAAAAATCCGACTTTTTGATGTAAAAAATTACAGACTTTTTGACAGAAAAAATCCCCAATATTTTGACAGAAACAATCCTGACTTTTTGGCAGAATACATCCTGACTTTTTCACGGAAAAAATCCCAACATTTTGACAGAAACAATCCCGATTTTTGTGACAGAAAGCATCCCGACCTTTTGACGGAATACACCGTGACTTTTTGACAGAAAAAATCCAGACTTTTTGACAGAAAAAATCTCGACTTTTTGACAGAAAAAATCTCGACTTTTTGACAGAAAATATACCGACTTTATGACAGAAAAAATCACGACTTTGTGACAGAAAAAATCGCAACTTTTTGACAGAAAAAATCTCAACATTTTGACAGAAAAAAATCACGACTTTTGTCGACTGATCATTGCAGCCCTATTCATCAATAAACGTTTTTGTCCTTTTTTCCCGGATTTTGCTCTCCATTAAGAAACAATCCCCACTATTACTGCCGCTACTACAGCGATCGGGTGTGCTTAACTCAAGAGTCGGCAACACTCTTCAGAGGGCTCAAGTTGTCAAAGAGCCTAACTATGTTTAAACATCTTGACAAATGTATTATCTTCACCTGAAGAAGAGCAGGGAGCTGTTCACACTCCCCATCCTTTGCAATACTGTAAGAACGAGGAAGAAATGTGAGCCAGCTTGAAAAATGTCTTAATTATAAGCACTGTGAAGCTGCGTGGAATTGTTTTTATTTTTAATTACCCACTTGGAAGCCTTATATTTAGCCTACTAACTGCTCTACTTGTGTGTTTTACAGTGGTTGGCTAAGTCCAGGGCTAGCCTAAGGCTTTGTGAGGCCCTATTTTGATCTTTAATATTTGGGGGTATTTCGAAAATTTGCAACTTCTCTATCGCAGATTCTTTCTGCATATTTTACGTATTTCTGGCCTAAATTAAGCATTTGCAAAATTGGCTATAAATATCAATAGTACTAGTATTTGCCACTAGATGAGACCAAACCAATCAGTGAGTGTTGTTTAGTATTGTGGTCCCTGATAGGCTCAGCCTCAGACAAAATGACGGTATTGTAAATTAAAAGAGCGTAATGTTGACTATGTGGGTGTTATCTCATGTCTGGAGCAGGGCCGGCCCGTGGCATAGGCCGTATAGGCAAATGCTAAGGGCGCCGTCCATCAGGGGGCGCCACGCCAGTGCCACAAATGTTGGAGAAAAAAAAAAAAAAAAGAAAAAAAAGTTGGTGCTATTATTTCTAAATACAAAAAATAATCCCACGTTAATTAAAATGCAAAGTAAAGCCTATTTAATAGAAATATTATTTGTTACAACATTACGCCCCCTAAGTGTTGTACGTGCATATAAATGTTTGTATTAGATCTTTTAAGCAGGTGTTTTTTGTTTACATTGTTATTGCCTTCTGGTTAGCTAATGTTTGCCCTGCAGGTAATCGTCACTTTTCCACCCCTTTATATATTAGGTATAGTTGTAAGTAAAAAAAAAAAGGTCAAAGACAAAGCTATTCGGGTTCTTGTGAGTATATACACTTCACTGCCGATGTGGGGGGGGGCGCCACCTAAAATCTTGTCTAGGGCGCCAGATTGGTTAGGGTCTGGAGGGTACTCCTATTTTGTTTTTACCCTATTTGTTAAGTGTTTTATGCTCTAGCTATGAACATGCTTTTATTTATAATTGATAATTGCTACTTCGCAGAAAATGATTTACCACGGTGAGGTCTGGAACCAATTAAAAGTGATAAACTGGGGATGGGGGTTTGACCGGTACTTTTCAGAAACGGTATAGTACAGAATATGATTCATTAGTATCACGGTACTATACTAATACTGTACAACCCTAGTACATACATACATATATACGCACCTACACACATACACACCTACGTACGCGCACACATTTGTGTGTTACAACCTACTTTGCCGATAAAGCTTATTCTTAATCCGACATTCGTTTTATTCGGACTGCCATGATAATTACAATCACAATTTCATATGATTATCCCTAAGTATGTTTCTCTTGTAGTTACAGTGCACCGCTTTTTTGTTGTCTGATATTTTTCAATTCTAGGACTGGCAACGTTACCTCAGCTCCCCTTTCTGCTTCAGATTTACACCCACTTGATATTCTTCCTGTCATATGCTGTCAGTTTTCCCTCCAGGACCTTTTGTTGCACGCCCCCGTTTTCCTGTTCAGTCCCTCACTTGCCATCCTGTCAGGCCGCTTACTGTGACCAGTCAGCTGATCAACACAGCGGGATTTGTAGCCGTCATTCCCCGTCTGTCGTCATCCAGACGGCTGTGTCAGTTACTTGATGACTCTCTATATCTCTCCCCCGTCTTCTGTATCAGTAAGTAGTCACAGCACAACGTCATGAAGGAAGATTTGCTTATCCATCTCAAATTCACCACCGGGTTATCACTGACCACAGGCATCGACATGTGGGTCATATATACTATTAGGGATATCAATCCTGGAGAGATCAACTCTGGTATGAAGGGTCACATTATTTTCTTTGAAGAGGAAACATATCTACTTCTGGCTCAGAGCCAAAAAAAGATAATAGAATAGAATAGAAAGTACTTTATTGATCCCTGGGGGAAATTCAGTACCACTTTTCGCTCACAATAAACAATAAACACTTGGGTATTTTTTACATGTGAATAATATAAATACAGTCTATTATACAGCATTATTCACATGTGAATAACATAAATACAGTCTAATATACAGCATTATTCACATGTGAATAATATAAATACAGTCTATTATACAGCATTATTCACATGTGAATAACATAAATACAGTCTATTATACAGCATTATTCACATGTTAATAATATAAATTCAGTGTATTATACAGCTCTATTCACATGTGAATAATATAAATAAAGTTTATTATACAGCATTATTCATGTGTGAATAACATAAATACAGTCTATTATACAGCATTATTCACATGTGAATAACATAAATACAGTGTATTATAGAGCATTATTCACATGTGAATAATATAAATACAGTGTATTATAGAGCATTATTTACATGTGAATAATATAAATACAGTCTAATATACAGCATTATTCACATGTGAATAACATAAATACAGTGTATTATAGAGCATTATTCACATGTGAATAATATAAATACAGTGTATTATAGAGCATTATTTACATGTGAATAATATAAATACAGTCTATTATACAGCATTATTCACATGTGAATAACATAAATAAACTCTATTATACAGCATTATTCACATGTGAATAATATACATAAACTATATTATACAGCATTATTCACATGTGAGTAATATAAATACAGTCTATTATACAGTATTATTCACATGTGAATAACATAAATACAGTCTATTATACAGCATTATTCACATGTGAGTAATATAAATACAGTCTATTACACAGCATTATTCACATGTGAATAACATAAATACAGTCTATTATACAGCATTATTCACATGTGAATAATATAAATACACTATTATACAGCATTATTCACATGTGAATAATATAAATACAGTCTATTATACAGCATTATTCACATGTTAATAATATAAATTCAGTGTATCATATAGCATTATTCACATGTGAATAACATAAATACAGTCTATTATACAGCATTATTCACATGTGAATAATATAAATACAGTTTAATATACATCATTATTCATATGGGAATAATATAAATACAGTCTATTATACAGCATTATTCACATGTGAATAATATAAATACAGTCTATTATACATCATTATTCACATGTGAATAATATAAATACAGTCTATTATACAGCATTATTCACATGTGAATAACATAAATACAGTCTATTATACAGCATTATTCACATGTGAATAATATAAATACAGTGTATTATAGAGCATTATTCACATGTGAATAACATAAATACAGTCTAATATACAGCATTATTCACATTTGAATAATATAAATAAACTCTATTATACAGCATTATTCACATGTGAATAACATAAATACAGTCTATTATACAGCATTATTCACATGTGAATAACATAAATATAGTCTATTATACAGCATTATTCACATGTGAATAATATAAATACAGTCTATTATACAGCATTATTCACATGTGAATAATATAAATACAGTTTAATATACATCATTATTCATATGGGAATAATATAAATACAGTCTATTATACAGCATTATTCACATGTGAATAATATAAATACAGTCTATTATACATCATTATTCACATGTGAATAATATAAATACAGTCTATTATACAGCATTATTCACATGTGAATGATATAAATACAGTCTATTATACAGCATTATTCACATGTGAATAACATAAATACAGTCTATTATACAGCATTATTCACGTGTGAATAACATAAATACAGTCTATTATACAGCATTTTTCACATGTGAAAAATATAAATTCAGTCTATTATACAGCATTATTCACATCTGAATAACATAAAGACAGTCTATTATACAGCATTATTCACATGTGAATAACATAAATATTGTCTATTATACAGCATTATTCACATGTGAATAATATAAATACAGTCTATTATACATCATTATTCACATGTCAATAATATAAATACAGTCTATTATACAGCATTATTCACATGTGAATAATATAAATACAGTTTAATATACATCATTATTCATATGTGAATAATATAAATGCAGTCTATTATACAGCATTATTCACATGTGAATAATATAAATACAGTCTATTATACAGCATTATTCACATGTGAATAATATAAATACAGTCTATTATACAGCATTATTTACATGTGAATAACATAAATATTGTTGGCCCGTGTTGTTAATTTGCAGTCATATCCGATAAAAAAAAAAAATGCAGAGAGACTGTGTCAGGTTTAAGCACCGAACTCTCTATTAAACAAGACAAGAAGCAAGGAATCAGGCAGAGACAGAGTTCAATTTTGCTCATGTGGAGAATGCATGGAGCTGCACACTCAGTTCCAGTCTCCCCCCACGCTCTGAGGAACAACCCACGTTAGGTTTGGTTGCTATCAGCACTTCAGTCATCAACATTTATATCATCAGAGAAATGGACATTGAAACAGTGTAGGTCTGACTTGGTAGGATATGTACAGCGAGCAGTGAACATAGTGAGCTCAGAAAGCATAAGAACAAGTATATACATTTGAATATTTACATTTGATTAGTTACAATCCGGGGAGGTGGGATGTGGTAGGGGGAGGGTGTTAGTCTAGGGTTGTAGTTGACTGGGGGTGTTCTTTTAGTGCGGTTTTGAAGGAGGATAGAGATGTACTTTCTTTTACACCTGTTGGGAGTGCATTCCATGTTGATGTGGCATAGAAAGAGAATGAGTCGGAATCTGGGTTTGACGTGGTTAGTGGAGCTCCCCCTGGTGTTGTGGTTATGGCGGTCATTAACATTAAGGAAGTAGTTTGACATGTACTTCCATATCAGGGGGGTGTAGCGGATTTTATAGACTAGGCTCAGTGCAAGTTGTTTTACTCTGTCCTCCACCCTGAGCCAGCCCCTTGGAGAAGTGGGTAGGAGTGAGGTGTGATCTGGGATGGAGATCTAGAAGTAACCTGACCAGCTTGTTCTGGGATGTTTGGAGTCTTGATTTGAGGGTTTTGGAGGGCCTGGGGTACCAGGAGGTGCATGCGTAATTGTAAAAGGGTTGAATGAGAGTTCCAGCTAGAATCGTTATGGTGCTTTTGTTGACCAGAGAGGAGATACTTACTGAGCACTCAATTCCAGAGAAATGATATATATATATATACATAGGAGAACCGCAAAAAATAAATTGATCGTTCAAAAAGAGGGCTGTACAACAGTATGGTCTCTTCATGGGCACACATATGTGGCTGTATTCAGGGCAAACTTGCCAACCCTCCCAAATTTTCCGGGAGACTCACGAATTTCAGTGCCTCTCCCGAAAATCTTCTGGGACAACCATTCTCCCGAATTTCTCCCGATTTCCAGCCGGACTTAAGGCCCCCTACAGGTCCGTGCGGACCTGAGTGAGGACAGCCTGTCGTCACGTCCGCTTGGCCAACCAAAAAGTAACCACAGAACACTATACCGTATAGTGATCGTTCAAAAAGAGGGCTGTACAACAGTATGGTCTCTTCATGGGCACACATATGTGGCTGTATTCAGGGCATACTTGCCAACCCTAACCCAAATTTTCCGGGAGAATCCTGAAATTCAGTGCCTCTCCCGAAAATCTTCCGGGACAACCATTCTCTCGAATTTCTCCCAATTTCCAGCCGGACTTAAGGCCCCCTACAGGTCCGTGCTGACCTGAGTGAGGACAGCCTGTCGTCACGTCTGCTTGGCCAACCAAAAAGTAACCTCAGAACACTATACCGTATAGTGATCGTTCAAAAAGAGGGCTGTACAACAGTATGGTCTCTTCATGGGCACACATATGTGGCTGTATTCAGGGCATACTTGCCAACCCTCCCGAATTTTCCGGAAGAATCCTGAAATTCAGTGCCTCTCCCGAAAATCTTCCGGGACAACCATTCTCCCGAATTTCTCCCGATTTCCAGCCGGACTTAAGGCCCCCTACAGGTCCGTGCGGACCTGAGTGAGGACAGCCTGTCGTCACGTTCGCTTGGCCAACCAAAAAGTAACCACAGAACACTATACCGTATAGTGATCGTTCAAAAAGAGGGCTGTACAACAGTATGGTCTCTTCATGGGCACACATATGTGGCTGTATTCAGGGCATACTTGCCAACCCTCCCGAATTTTCCGGAAGAATCCTGAGATTCAGTGCCTCTCCCGAAAATCTTCCGGGACAACCATTCTCTCGAATTTCTCCCGATTTCCAGCCGGACTTAAGGCCCCCTACAGGTCCGTGCGGACCTGAGTGAGGACAGCCTGTCGTCACGTTCGCTTGGCCAACCAAAAAGTAACCACAGAACACTATACCGTATAGTGATCGTTCAAAAAGAGGGCTGTACAACAGTATGGTCTCTTCATGGGCACACATATGTGGCTGTATTCAAGGCATACTTGCCAACCCTCCCAAATTTTCCGGGAGACTCACGAATTTCAGTGCCTCTCCCAAAAATCTTCTGGGACAACCATTCTCTCGAATTTCTCCCGATTTCCAGCCGGATTTAAGCCCCCCTACAGGTCTGCACGGACCTGTAACCACGGACCTGTAACCACCAAAAGTAACCACAGAACACTATACCGTATAGTGTCTTAATGAAATTAAACAATGGATGTCCGCTAACTTCTTGCAACTCAACACTAAGAAAACGGAAATGCTGATTATCGGTCCTGCTAAACACCGACATTATTTGATAATACCACCTTAACATTTGACAACCAAACAATTACACAAAGCGACTCAGTAAAGAATCTGGGTATTATCTTCGACCTAACTCTCTCCTTTGAGTCACACATTAAGAGTGTTACTAAAACGGCCTTCTTTCATCTCCGTAATATCGCTAAAATTCGTTCCATTTTGTCCACTAGCGACGCTGAGATCATTATTCATGCGTTCGTTACGTCTCATCTCGATTACTGTAACGTATTCTTTTCGGGTCTCCCTATGTCTAGCATTAAAAGATTACAGTTGGTACAAAATGCGGCTGCTAGACTTTTGACAAGAACAAGAAAGTTTTATCATATTACGCCTATACTGGCTCACCTGCACTGGCTTCCTGTGCACTTAAGATGCGACTTTAAGGTTTTACTACTTATGTATAAAATACTACACGGTCTAGCTCCAGCCTATCTTGCCGATTGTATTGTACCATATGTCCCGGCAAGAAATCTGTGTTCAAAGAACTCCGGCTTATTAGTGATTCCCAGAGCCCCAAAAAAGTCTGCGGGTTGTAGAGCGTTTTCTATTCGGGCTCCAGCACTATGGAATGCCCTCCCGGTAACAGTTAGAGATGCTACCTCAGTAGAAACATTTAAGTCCCATCTCAAAACTCATTTGTATACTCTAGCCTTTGAATAGCCCCCCTTTTTTTAGACCAGTTGATCTGCCGTTTCTTTTCTTTTCTCCTCTGCTCCCCCCTATCCCTTGTGGAAGGGGAGACACACAGATCCGGTGGCCATGGATGGGGTGCTGGCTGTCCGGGGTCGGGACCCGGGGTGGACCGCTCGCCTGTATATCGGTTGGGAACATCTCTGCGCTGCTGACCCGTCTCCGCTCGGGATGGTTTCCTGCTGACCCCACTGTGGACTGGACTCTTACTGTTATGCTGGATCCACTATGGACTGGACTCTCACAATATTATGTTAGACCCACTCGACATCCATTGCATTCGGTCTCCCTAGAGGGGGGGGGTTACCCACATATGCGGTCCTCTCCAAGGTTTCTCATAGTCATTCACATCGACGTCCCACTGGGGTGAGTTTTTCCTTGCCCTTATGTGGGCTATACCGAGGATGTCGTTGTGGCTTGTGCAGCCCTTTGAGACACTTGTGATTTAGGGCTATATAAATAAACATTGATTGATTGATTGATAGTGTTCTGTGGTTACTTTTTGGATGGCCAACGGTTTACGTTGTATTGCGCACCCTGCCGGCAAGTCTGGGAGTCGGTTCTGACCTCCCGAATTTGGAGGTCTCAAGGTTGACAAGTATGATTCAGGGTTGTGAAGCCATGCACAAGAGCAGAACAATGTTACTGTGAGCACGATCATACATTCCAATGTTTCCAGTTCTGCATGACCATGTTGTACTTGCAGAACTGTACCTGCTTTTTCTTGTTTTTCACTGCATTGACGGTTTCAATTCAACCGGTTTACCAAATGATTGTATGTGGCCATGTGTGTGTGTGTGTGTGTGTGTGTGAGAGAGAGGAGTTTGCATGTGTGTGTTAGCTGACTCGTGTACCGTAAATAAACATAATGATCTCACTCATATTCTCAGAAATCGAGCTGGAATGGTCCTCTCGTGGGTCTATAAATACATGTAGTGCATATTGTAGTAACAGCATGACAAAGAGTGTTTTTTATTGTGCTTTGTAAAGTCAGCCCTGCGGAAAAAATCTACCCTGGGTGCAAATGTGTTTCAGTGAGCCAGAGAGAGAGAGAGAGAGCCAGCAATAAAAATGGATTCTGCCAAGAACAACCCACATTTCAGCGGATCATTAATCTCCCATTGTTATCTCATTGTTAATCTATATTACAGATATGGGGACACTCACGGGCTGATGTTTAGTGTAATTAGGCTAATATGAGCACTGCTTTATTGCCTCTGCATGATCCCAGTTCTACATATTCGTCAGTCCCAATCGCTACGAAGATAAATTCACACTTTTTGGGGAGTAGTGTTGGATTTAGCGCAGAGGTATGTATGTAGGTCATTGTTGCCAACCTCAACCTGTGAACAAAATGGGGGGGAATATCTTGGGAAGATGATGTCACACTTGGGCAAAATTCTTAATTTAATTGAGAATGTCTTCTAAATTCAAATTCCATTGCATTGAGGTTGCAAACGGAATTCAAATGTGAATTGAAGGACGTAGAATTTAAATTTCATGAAATTCTACTTGACAATTTTGGTGTATTTGTTAGAATAATTATGTATACGTTATCACACAACTCTTATGCTTAAAGGCCGTTGCTATAGTTATTATCAATTGTGCTGAAGTCGTACTTTTCTATCTGTGCAAAGGGACAACTTGCAATCTTGCATTGCGAGTCGTCTCGTATCTGTGTTTGTGTCCAGACCCAGCCTGCTGACTGCCAAGGGCGAACATCGAGTACCTTGACGCAGACAAAGCAGAAACAGGGCGATATCACGAGTGTCAGCACATTTCCATTTCTGAATAATCATATATTGTGTCTAACTGGGGCTGCTGAAATGACCCCCCTTCCTTCAGAAGCAGCCTCAGTGATGTAACCAGGGACCTCCTGAATAAATAGGGGAGCACATGGGCTGTGAGGGTTGGACTCCGCCAAGGCTGCCCTTTGTCACCGATTCTGTTCATAACTTTTATGGACAGAATTTCTAGGCGCAGTCAAGGCGTTGAGGGGATCTGGTTTGGTGGCTGCAGGATTAGGTCTCTGCTTTTTGCAGATGATGTGGTCCTGATGGCTTCATCTGGCCAGGATCTTCAGCACCTCCAAGTCCGAGTCCATGGTTCTCGCCCGGAAAAGGGTGGAGTGCCATCTCCGGGTTGGGGAGGAGATCTTGCCCCAAGTGGAGGAGTTCAAGTACCTCGGAGTCTTGTTCACGAGTGGGGGAAGAGTGGATCGTGAGATCGACAGGCGGATCGGTGCGGCGTCTTCAGTAATGCGGACGCTGTATCGATCCGTTGTGGTGAAGAAGGAGCTGAGCCGGAAGGCAAAGCTCTCAATTTACCGGTCGATCTACGTTCCCATCCTCACCTATGGTCATGAGCTTTGGGTTATGACCGAAAGGACAAGATCACGGGTACAAGCGGCCGAAATGAGTTTCCTCCGCCGGGTGGCGGGGCTCTCCCTTAGAGATAGGGTGAGAAGCTCTGCCATCCGGGAGGAGCTCAAAGTAAAGCCGCTGCTCCTCCACATCGAGAGGAGCCAGATGAGGTGGTTCGGGCATCTGGTCAGGATGCCACTCGAACGCCTCCCTAGGGAGGTGTTTAGGGCACGTCCCACCGGTAGGAGGCCGCGGGGAAGACCCAGGACACGTTGGGAAGACTATGTCTCCCGGCTGGCCTGGGAACGCCTCGGGGTCCCACAGGAAGAGCTGGACAAAGTGGCTGGGGAGAGGGAAGTCTGGGCTTCCCTGCTTAAGCTGCTGCCCCCGCGACCCGACCTCGGATAAGCGGAAGAAGATGGATGGATGGATGGATGGATGGGCTGTGCCCGAGGGCGTAGGTTGGAACTGGAACTGAGTGTACAGCACAATACGTCTCTCCTCATTGAGCAAAATTGAAATCTGTCTCTGCATGATTCCTTGCTTCTTGTCTGTTTAATAGACGTTATCAGTGTTTGAACCTGACAGTATTCCAGAATCAACTCAATAGTCTCACATTTCCCAACAGATTTAAATTGTTCCAAAGTCAAAATGCTTAACTCTGTCAGGAAAAGATACCTGATAGCAATATTTTAGTACCGGTACCAGTACCAAAATGTATTTCGATACTTTTTGATACTTTTCTAAATAAAGGGGACCACAAAAAAATGGCATTATTGTCTTTATTTTAATAAAAAATCTTGGAGTACATTCAACATATGTTTATTATTGCAAGTTTGTCCTTAAATAAAATAGTGAACATACTAGACAACTTGTCTTTTAGTAGTAAGTAAACAAACAAAGACTCTTAATTTATCTGCTGACATATGCAGTAACATATTGTGTCATTTATACACCTATTATTTTGTACACATTATGAGGGACAAACTGTAAAAATGCATTATTAATCTACTTGTTCATTTACTGTTAATATCTGCTTATTTTCTGTTTTAACATGTTCTATCTACACTTCTGTTAAAATGTAATAATCACTTATTTTTCTCTTCTTTGATACTTTACATTAGTTTTGGATGATACCACAAATTTAGGTTTCAATCCAATACCAGGTAGCTACAGGATCATGCATTGGTCATATTCATGTGTCCAGGGACATATTTCCTAAGTTTATAAACATAAATAAAAAAAATTTTAAAGGAAAAAAGATTTTGTGACGATAAAAAGTGTTGACGTAATCATAGTAGTATCAATCAATCAATCAATGTTTACTTATATAGCCCTAAATCACAAGTGTCTCAAAGGGCTAGACTAGATATGCTCCTGTACTTGGTATCATTACAGTGGATGTTAGGTGTTGTCATGTCTGTGTAATCATGTTTTGTTTTAAGTCATGTTTTGTTTAGTTTCTGGCTTTTCACTCCCTTGTCTTGTTTGCATGATTACCCATTAGTTTCACCTGTTCCACGTTTGGACTCATTGTGCACTCTTGTTTGTCACCATAGCAACCATTAGTTTTCACCTGTCACGTCACGCACCTGTTTCACGTTCTGAGTCACGCACCTGCTTTCACTAATCATGTCCATAGTATTTAAGTTCATTCATTTTCTGTTGTTCGTCCTGACGACATCCCCGCATTTATGCCCCCTGTCACACTCTGTCCACCTCTGCGCACTTCATGTCCATGCCAAGTAAGTTATCTGTCATGACTTCGACTATGGCTTGGATTGTTCTCCCGAGGTGCAAGTGAATTGGACTGGTCAAGGCTTGAAGGTGGGTACATGATTTATTTAAACTATCAAAAAAAGGAATAAACGAAAAGCGCGCACAGGGGCGGAGGTACAAAACTAGACTATAAACACAAAACTTGCACATTGGCAGAAACTATGAACAATTAAACAAAACACTAACTGTGGCTTAATAAACAAAAACTTACTTGGCATGGATATGAAGTGCGCAGAGGTGGACAGAGTGTGACAGGGGGCATAAATGCGGGGATGTCGTCAGGACGAACAACAGAAAATGAATGAACTTAAATACTATGGACATGATTAGTGAAAGCAGGTGCGTGACTCAAAACGTGAAACAGGTGTGTGACGTGACAGGTGAAAACTAATGGTTGCTATGGTGACAAACAAGAGTGCACAATGAGCCGAAACGTGGAACAGGTGAAACTAATGGGTAATCATGCAAACAAGACAAGGGAGTGAAAAGCCAGAAACTAAACAAAACGTGACTTAAAACAAAACATGATTACACAGACATGACAGGTGTAGAGCCAACCATGGCGTTTGTTCAGGGTGCTAGCTTGCTGTTAGCGGTTAGCTATCGTATCCTCCTACGCTGTGTAGTGAAGCATGTTTAGCTATTCCTCGTCCTGCAGTGATAATGAAACTTGTAAGAAACGTACTTTATTTGTCACCATGGAGGCGAGGATTAGTGATTTAGAAGTAGCTAAAGCACTGCCGACTGCGAATGGACGTAGGCCGCTAGCTAGCTAGCCATGTCTTAAAGCACCTCTTCCTGAGGGCGTTTCAGTGTTATAACTTCACCTTTATTTTTACTTTTTAAGCCAAAATGCGTCCGTTCTCCCTTTTCTGTCTACACACTGTGTCTGCTTGTAAGCACTCTGTGTGTGTGCGCTGCCGAACATGCTCATCTGCTCGCAAAACCAGCAATGTCGCGACGTGACGACGCGCCGTCATGCCCGGGAACCGGTACTTTTCAAACAGAGTATAATAACCCATCCATCCATCCATCTTCTTCCGCTTATCCGAGGTCGGGTCGCGGGGGCAGCAGCCTAAGCAGGGAAGCCCAGACTTCCCTCTCCCCAGCCACTTCGTCCAGCTCCTCCCGGGGGATCCCGAGGCGTTCCCAGGCCAGCCGGGAGACATAGTCTTCCCAACGTGTCCTGGGTCTTCCTCGTGGCCTCCTACCGGTCGGACGTGCCCTAAACACCTCCCTAGGGAGGCGCTCGGGTGGCATCCTGACCAGATGCCCAAACCACCTCATCTGGCTCCTCTCGATGTGGAGGAGCAGCGGCTTTACTTTGAGCTCCCCCCGGATGGCAGAGCTTCTCACCCTATCTCTAAGGGAGAGCCCCGCCACCCGGCAGAGGAAACTCATTTCGGCCGCTTGTACCCGTGATCTTGTCCTTTCAGTCATAACCCAAAGCTCATGACCATAGGTGAGGATGGGAACGTAGATCGACCGGTAAATTGAGAGCTTTGCCTTCCGGCTCAGCTCCTTCTTCACCACAACGGATCGATACAGCGTCCGCATTACTGAAGACGCCGCACCAATCTGCCTGTCGATCTCACGATCCACACTTCCCTCACTCGTGAACAAGACTCCGAGGTACTTGAACTCCTCCACTTGGGGCAAGATCTCCTCCCCAACCCGGAGATGGCACTCCACCCTTTTCCGGGCGAGAACCATGGACCCGGACTTGGAGGTGCTGATTCTCATCCCAGTCGCTTCACACTCAGCTGCGAACTGATCCAGTGAGAGCTGAAGATCCTGGCTAGATGAACCCATCAGGACCACATCATCTGCAAAAAGCAGTATAATAATGTTTTTTGATTAATTAGTACCGCAATACTATGCCAGTACCAGTACCGTCCAACCCTCGTTGTTGAATTAGCCAAACGTTTAGATGTGACTGTAATTGGTTGTCGTTCCTCTTGTTGCTGTGCCTTTGTAAACTGTGTGAATTCAAATGTATAGGTTCGATCCTGCGCTCGGGATCTTTCTGTGTGGAGTTTGCATGTTCTCCCCCGTGACTGCGTGGGTTCCCTCCGGGTACTCCGGCTTTCTCCCACCTCCAAAGACAAGCACCTGGGGATAGGTTGATTGGCAACACTAAATGGTCCCTAGTGTGTGAATGCGAGTGTGAATGTTGTCTGTCTGTGTTGGGTGAGGTGGCGAATAAGTGGTAGAAAATGGATGGATGGAGTATATGTGCAAAAACCGATACATGTGGTCTGTTCTATAAACACAATACCCAAAAAGCAGTGATGTGCAGTCACTAGAGGCAGGTGAGACGGGGCCTCACCTGCCATCATGGAAAGAAAAAAAATTTAAAAATATTTTTTTTTTATTAAATTGTTATATGTATCCAGTGATTATACTATAAAGTTATTTTCCATTTAACTTCACCCGTTTTGGATTATTTTTATTTAAAATCGCTGAATTTTCACATTTGCCGTTCAAATACTGAGAAGAGACGGTGCGGTGAACAGCAGCCAGTTGAGGCACGTCACTCAGTGCCTCAACATGGATTGCGCAATGACTCGGCTAACTGCTGGCCTGCTGTGCAGTGAGACTGTATTGCTATATGAATTATATTATACATTTCCATAGTTTAGTTAGCTGAGGTATATAATGTACAGTGTATTTTGTCAACAACTGTATGTGTGTAAAGTGTTTCTTGTGCTGAGCGATCATAAAACGGCTGCAAAAGACGCACTGGCTGAGGCTCGCCTCCTGCACCCCCGTCGTAGAATGCACGGCAACCCCTGACGGGAGTGTTATATCAACTAAAGCCCACACTTAAACTTTCCACGTGCAAGATTGAATCTACTTAAAAAAGTTATTTCATAAGAAGCCAAAAAGTGCAAAAACAATAATGTTGGTGTTGGAGGAGTTGTGAATGACTGCAGGGCCACAACATTAGGTACACCTGCAGACCGCAGGTGTACCTAATTCACAACCCCTCCAACACGAACATTATTGTTTTTGCACTTTTTGGCTTCTTATTAAATAACTTTTTTAACCTATTTTCATGGGCTTTCCTCTTTGTGATGTTAAGTTCCTGTTATGCGCTGTTATACAGTATATGCCTTGAGCTCTTATTTTGAAGGCGCTAAGAGCGGAAGTGATGACACGTTGGAATTGAGCGGAAGTTTTTGAAAGAAGGTAAATAAAGTGGTCCTCGTGTAAACTGGAGCCTCCGTGTTTGTTATTTTGTAGTTTCATACAGTATAGGCGACATTTATAAACCCTCGGTTACACTTTTTTAAATAGATTCAATCTTGCACGTGGAAAGTTGAAGTGAGGGCTTTAGTTGATATAACACTCTCGTCAGGGATTGCATTAATCCAGCACAACAGCGGCTCATGGACTTATTTTATAAGTAAAGGTAAGACCATAATAACGTTGTTTTTTTTTTATTAAATGTGCTTTTTTGTGTGCTACAGTTTGTATGTGTAAAGTTAAAGTTAAGTTAAAGTAGCAATGATTGTCACACACACACTAGGTGTAATGAAATTTGTCCTCTGCATTTGACCCATCCCCTTGATCACCCCCTGGGAGGTGAGGGGAGCAGTGGGCAGCAGCGGCGCCGCGCCCGGGAATAATTTTTGGTGATTTAACCCCCAATTCTAAGCCTTGATGCTGAGTGCCAAGCAGGGAAGAATGCTGGTATGAGCTTTTAAACATAACCTGTTAACTGCTGCCAATCAAATGGTGAATAAGATACTCTTTAGGGTTCATATGTTTGTAAATCTGACTGTGATGAAGTCAGTGCCTCACCAGCCATCAACCTCACCGCACGTCACCCCCAAAAAGCTACGGATTTCCATCACCCAGTAATATAGGATCCGTCCATATTGCTGTAGTTAAAGACAAAGCCTTACCCAATTAAGTTGAACACATAGTAAACAACTCCCACATTCTCACATACGTCTTTCAAGGAAAAAGGCTCGAAGGAAATGAGTGGGTTGACTTCCTCGGTTGTGGAGGAATTGACTTCAAGACGCTGAAAACCAATCTTGTCTCCTGCCTGCGGGGCTGCCAGTAATTATAACGCCAAATGCATTGTTCCCCCCCTCAGCCATGTAGTGTAAAACAGAAAAGAGCTTTACTGGAAGTCAATCCTTGTGAGTGAAACGTGAATCAGACACTGGAGAGAGGTGATGTGGTGGGAGGACCAGAGAGAAAGCTTCCATTACCTGGCCTGATATAAAACAGACAAGCAGAGGCTGGTAGTGACTGAAATATTAAAGACAGTAGTCTGCTGGGTAGGCTGGAAAGTGACTCCGGCTACTGTTTGATACATCGCAACGACACTTGTTTTTTTGTGTGTTTTTTTTAACTAAAAGCTTTGGAAGAAGCCTCTGGGTGCTAGGCAGACGTGAAGTGAGGTGGAGAATACATCCAGTCCCTCTCACTCGCTCTGTCAGTTTATCTCCTTCTCTGCCTCTCATCATGTACAAATCGTGAGAACTCTTTCAGGCGCAGCAGGATGAAAAAAAATGTGCTTCTCTGCATAGCGCACACAAATTATGTTTTGTATAAAACTTTACTCTCCAACCCGGTTTTTGCCCATGCCCGTGTTAAAGTATTGAGAAAGATTGATCCTGTTTTTCAATGGCAGATCCTATGCAGGTGAAGTGGATCTTGGCTGAATGAGCAGGTATCGGACACCTCGGTCTCCTCGGACGTATCTTCGCTCGTCAATGCGGACTGGACACTGGCCGAGAGTAGGTGGGCGGCCGAGTGTGGAGTCGGCTCTCTTGGTTGTCTTTTCTTTCGTGTAACGTCAGATGTCCAACTCATACCATACCCGCATCTCTGGTCCTAGGTGGAAGAGGATGGCTTCCGAGGGCGGTCCATATAAGGGGCAGATGTTGATTACCGCACTCGCATGCCGCACTGTCCGCCAAAGCCCCACGTCTTCATTGATGACCCAAAGCGACTGACCCCAGTCTGTAGACGGTTCAGCGTGGTCCATTGCCGGCGTGGTAGGTCGTCTCCTCCGATGGCGCCATCTCCTTGGGTCCCAAATGTAGCGGTGGACTCGGGAGTGCCCGGCCGACTCCCAGTCCTGCTTCCAAGCTGCTGCCAACCATGCACCTCTGGAGATGTCTTCAGAGGTGGAGTTGAGCATCTCTTGTGCTGCCTTGCTGTAGGGGTGGCGGGACTCTTTTGGTTGCTTTGTTGGGTCCGCTCCTGTCTCTGGCCATGCTCCCCCCACCCCAGTAGACGATGGCGTGGAACACCGCAGAGGGCACCACAGTGTATATGTTTTTTTTTGTTTGTTCTTGTTCTTGTTTTAGGTTTGTGGCTGTGTGTAAATGTGGCTGGTTGCATCAGCTCTGCTCTTTTATTGTCTTTCGGTATGGCGTAGTGGGTAGAGCGGCCGTGCCAGAAACCTGAGGGTTGCAGGTTCGCTCCTCGCCTCTTGACATCCAAATTGCTGCCGTTGTGTCCTTGGACAGGACACTTCACCCTTGCCCCCGTTGCCGCTCACACTGGTGAATGAATGATGAATGAATGATAGGTAGTGGTCGGAGGGGCCGTAGGCGCACACTGGCAGCCTCGCTTCCGTCAGTCTAAAACCTGAGGGTTGCAGGTTCGCTCCCCGCCTCTTGACATCCAAATTGCTGCCGTTGTGTCCTTGGACAGGACACTTCACCCTTGGCCCCGGTGCCGCTCACACTGGTGAATGAATGATGAATGAATGATAGGTGGTGGTCGGAGGGGTCGTAAGCGCAAACTGGCAGCCTCGCTTCCGTCAGTCTACCCCAGGGCAGCTGTGGCTACAAATGTAGCTTACCACCACCAGGTGTGAATGAATGATGGGTTCCCACTTCTCTGTGAGCGCTTTGAGTATCTAATAATAGAAAAGTGCAATATAAAATCTAATCCATTATTATTATTATTATTTAATGTCCTCTGTGTTCTTTGATGTTTCTCTCTTACACACAGGATTATGTGTGCTATGGCTATGAGTTTTTTTTCCTTGGTCTCCATCTGGACCTCCTGTCCAGGGGCACAGGCTTCGACTGAATTTCTTTTTCTCGTCCCCCAGCGTTGACCTGTTTCTCACCTTTTTTGAAAGTTGGCAGACCTTTCAGTGATCCTGTTCTGTCTCCCTGTAATGTTTGTCTGTTCTTGAATGGGATTGTCCTAAATGGGGAGCCACAGCACACACACTAAGATGTACTGCTTTGGCCCTGTGCTATTCCTCGGCGGAGTATGCCTGTCCCGTCTGGGAGAGACCAACCCATGCCAAGAACCTCGACCCAGCACTGAACAACACCCGCCGCTTGATCACTGGTTGCTTGAAGCCTACCAACCTAAACAACCTACATCTCCTCGCTGGCATTGCCCCTGCAGACGTGAGACGGGAAGTTGCCAGCCGAGTAGAGTTCACAAAAGCTACCAGTGATGAACGCCACCTCCTCTATGAACGTGAACCCTCAGCCAAACATCTGAAGTCAGGGAGAAGCTTCCTCAGCAATGTCCAGCCCCTGACAACATCTCGGGAAGAAACCAGACTACAGTTATGGACACAAAGACTAGAGAAAGACCCCCCTCCTACAGACATGGGAATCCCCCCTTCTGAAGACCTGCCCCCCGGGTCAGAAACACCATGGGTCCAGTGGAAGACACTAAATCGCCTGAGAACAGGAACAGGGCAATCAAAAGCTGCTATGGCCAGATGTGGCTACAAAACTGGCCCAACCACCTGTGAATGCGGAGAAGAGGACCATACGATGCAGCACTGCCTTGTCTGTCCTCTGCTACCCAACCAGAGCAGCTTCAAAGATCTCGCAGAGTTCAACGACAATGCAAAAGACTTTGTAAAGAAATGGGAAACTGTCATATAACCACATGCTTCAAAGACACGAAAAGAAGAAGAAGAAGGATGGGATTGTGCTGAAAATCTTGATTTCCCCTCGAGAACTATTAAAGTATTTCTGATCCCGAAAGAGCAGAGCATCCTGACCCCGTCAGCCTGTTTGTCACCGAGAAAACTAACAAAGAAAGCCATCAACCAAGCTGTCCTCAATCTGTTGCTGCTTATTTGGACATTTCCAGTACCCGAGTGGCCAGGAATCAACAATATTTCTAGGAAGCCAACTCGCTATTGATTTTTGTGTTTCAAAGTCAGTTTTGGCTGCCAGCCCTAAGGCTACGGGATCACGGATTCTGCGATTCCTTAAAGTGTGCTAATTTTTCACCTGCTTTCAATTAGTGAGATTTAATGAAAGCCATTAACACCCTGTAGCTCTGCGGTAGAGGGATGTGAGAATGGCCTCAAGTGTTTTAGAGTCCATGAGTAAACACTGAACACGAGCTCTCACACGTTAACACGCACTAGAGCTATAATCACTTGAGTCAGGGAAGTCCTGTGAAAGGTTTTGGACATTAAAAAAAAAAAAAGAAATGCTCCCCTGGAGAGCCTTATTAAGCTGCAGCAGAAAGTAACTGTTTCTTTTTCTCTCCTCATCATTTCCTCCCACATGGGACCTCTTTGAGATGAACTACAGATGAGATGGGAAGCAGCAAACTCTCTAAACATAAACAGACATATTGTAGATGGGTGTGGGTGTGTGTGTGTGTGTGTGTGTGTGTGTGTCAACCACTTACTATCACATTCAAAGGAGAGAAACTGGCATTTGTTATTGATTTCATCGTTAGGTTTTCTGCAATGTCTATTGCAAGAATTCCATGAGGCAGCTCAAGTTCCATCAGAAAAGATCAACTGATGACAGGAAAAGTGTCATAACGGGGTTTTCGCAGCTTACTGCGAGGTTTGTTCTCCCGGGATGCAAACGGACTGTTCCGGACAAGGCTTGCAGGTAGGAACATATTTATTAATCTAACTACAAAATAACAGGCAACAACTTTCTAACTGTGGCATGAAATAAACAAGACTTACGTAGAGGGTTGCGTGACAATAGCGTGAAGCAAACAACTAGCATAAACTATAGCATAGCAAGAAACAAACAACTAACATAACTATGGCATGGAACAACTATGAAACTGTGGCATGAAACCAATAACTAGCATAACTATAGAATCAGACCTGAAACGAGCAATGACATGGAACAACTATAAAACTGTGGCATGAAACAACCAACATAACTATGGCATGGAACAACTATGAAACTGTGGCATGAAACAACTAACATGAACTATGGCATAGAACAACATGAAACTGTGGCATGAAACAACTAACATGAACTATGGCATAGAACAACTATGAAACTGTGGCATGAAACAACTGACATGAACTATAGCATAGAACAACATGAAACTGTGGCATGAAACAACTGACATGAACTATGGCATAGAACAACATGAAACTGTGGCATGAAACAACTAACATGAACTATGGCATGGAACAACTATGAAACTGTGGCATGAAACAACTGACATGAACTATAGCATAGAACAACATGAAACTGTGGCATGAAACAACTAACATGAACTATGGCATGGAACAACTATGAAACTGTGGCATGAAACAACTAACATGAACTATGGCATAGAACAACATGAAACTGTGGCATGAAACCAATAACTAGCATAACTATAGAATCAGACCTGAAACGAGCAATGACATGGAACAACTATAAAACTGTGGCATGAAACAACCAACATAACTATGGCATGGAACAACTATGAAACTGTGGCATGAAACAACTAACATGAACTATGGCATAGAACAACATGAAACTGTGGCATGAAACAACTAACATGAACTATGGCATAGAACAACATGAAACTGTGGCATGAAACAACTAACATGAACTATGGCATAGAACAACATGAAACTGTGGCATGAAACAACTGACATGAACAATAGCATAGAACAACATGAAACTGTGGCATGAAACAACTAACATGAACTATGGCATGGAACAACTATGAAACTGTGGCATGAAACAACTAACATGAACTATGGCATAGAACAACATGAAACTGTGGCATGAAACCAATAACTAGCATAACTATAGAATCAGACCTGAAACGAGCAATGACATGGAACAACTATAAAACTGTGGCATGAAACAACCAACATAACTATGGCATGGAACAACTATGAAACTGTGGCATGAATCAACTGACATGAACTATAGCATAGAACAACATGAAACTGTGGCATGAAACAACTAACATGAACTATGGCATGGAACAACTATGAAACTGTGGCATGAAACAACTAACATGAACTATGGCATAGAACAACATGAAACTGTGGCATGAAACCAATAACTAGCATAACTATAGAATCAGACCTGAAACGAGCAATGACATGGAACAACTATAAAACTGTGGCATGAAACAACCAACATAACTATGGCATGGAACAACTATGAAACTGTGGCATGAAACAACTAACATGAACTATGGCATAGAACAACATGAAACTGTGGCATGAAACAACTAACATGAACTATGGCATAGAACAACATGAAACTGTGGCATGAAACAACTAACATGAACTATGGCATAGAACAACATGAAACTGTGGCATGAAACCAATAACTAGCATAGCTATAGAATCAGACCTGAAACGAGCAATGACGCCAGGCCGACTGACTGGCAAAGGCGGTTTAAATAGTCTCTTGATTAGAGCCAGGTGAGCGTCCGAACACCAGCGGCAGGTGAAAATCATATGCCACCTTGGCAACCAAAACAAACAAGAGTGCACAAAAACAGGAACTTTGGAGTTAAACTAACAGAACATAACGAAAATATGATCCGGACCGCGGATCATGACAAAAAGAAAGACAGCTGGCGGTAGATAACGTACAACCTCTGTCAACAGCTTAAGAAATGCCATAAAATACCAGTAATATCGAATCAAATTGATGTAAGTACACCTCTGCATAATATTATACCCTTATTACCGTTTTTTCTGGACCATAAGGCGCACTGCTGATGAGCGGGTCTATTCAGGTCTTTTTTCATACAAAAGGCACACCGGATTATAGGGCGCATTAAAGGAGTCATATTATTATTATTTTACAGATCATCTTCAAGCCGCTTTCTGACAGTCGCTTCAGGATGCGCCGTTTTGTGGGCGGTCTTATTTACGTGGCTCACCTTCGACAGCATCTTCTCCCCGTCATCTTTGTTGTAGCGGTGTAGCATGCAAGGACGGGAGTGGAAGAAGTGTCAAAAGATGGTGCTAACTGTTTTAATGACATTCAGACTTTACTTCAATCAATAACGGAGCAGCATCTCCTCATCCGGAAACAACAACAACGCCGGAACTCTCTAATAACTAAAGTTCCTTGGGTGAATAATGTAAACTCACTACACCGGTATGTTTTAGTGAGTTCACTGACAGATATAAGTAAGAACTTTACACTAATTTATATTAGAAATGGCAACAGTGGAGGATGAATGTCACATAACAAGAAGATAGAGAAAAAGAAGAGGATTATCAACTACGGACTACAAAAGGCGGATTTTTCAAGATTTATGCAGATCCCAAATATAGATCAGCAGGTAACAGAAGGTAAGAAAAGTTGCTTAATATTGCAAAACAAAAACGCCAGATAATATGTCTTTCCTTATACACACACCATAATAATACTCCTATGTTGAAGCACAGTACAATCCATTAAGCGGTGTGGCTTCATAGCTTACCAAAGTCGTATTAAAACATTTTGATAGATTTTTGAGCGCCGTGTGTAATAGTCTATATTTTCAATGGGACTTGGCGTGGTGGAGCTTGACGTGGTGGAGCTAGCCTTGGACTTGGCGCTAGCTTAGGTGCAGGTGGAGGTGGCCTAGCTGGCGGTTGCCGCTTAGCAGGCCAAAAAAACGGTGGTGGCGGCCGGGCAGGAGGTTGCGGCTTAGCACGCCGAAGGACTGGTGGCGGTGGCCGGGCAGGAGGTTGCGGCTTAGCATGCTGAAGGACTGGTGGCGGTGGCCGGGCAGGAGGTTGCGGCTTAGCATGCCGAAGGACTGGTGGTGGCGGCCGGGCCGGAGGTTGCTGTCTGGCTGGGCGCAGCTGTGCCCTCCCACCAGCAAAGCACCCTGCACTTAAGCCCAAGGCTAGCTCCACCACATCAAGCTCCATCACGCTAAGTCCCAAGTCTGGTTCCCGCACCAGCACCGACTCCAACTCTGATTCCCGCACCAGCACCGACTTCCATGGCAACAAACTCAGGTGTACAAACAGGTACTCAAGGAGTCCAAAACTAACAAAAAACACAAGTGCCTCGAAAACGTAAACAAAAATATGATCCGGGCAGCGGATCATAAAAATTTGCAGGCAAATTGAAATTATGTTGGTGTTGTTTACTTGAGTCATATTGCAGTCTACACGTATCTCTTAGGTGTGACTGCCATCATAGTGCAGCCTACACTTATCTCTTTTGTGTGACTGCCATCTACTGGTCACACTTATTACACCATGTACCAAATAAAATTGCTTCGAGGTGGGTAAGCTCAACCAAACCTATTCCGTACATCAGGCGCTCCGGGTTATAAGGCGCACTGTCGAGTTTTGAGGGGGGAAAAAAGGATTTTACGTGTGTCTTATAGTCCGGAAAATACGGTCTGTTCATCATGCAGCGTACCAAACCACATCCCCAAATAATACAAGCACTGAATTCTCTCCAGCTCATAGTTCAAATGGCAGGCGGGTCATTTGAGTGATTTCACTATGCTGGCAAAGCATCAGTGAATCAGACCTAAGAAACACCAAGACTGTGCTATAATTGATGGACTTGGCAACGACATGCTGGTCTTGTGGTTAGCATGTCAGCCTCACAGTCTGCAGATTGAGATTCAAACCTCCAGTCAAACATGGCTGCGGGGCAATTGATCCAGCCACCTTGAGCACAATTTGTTGCAACATTGTTTCAAATGGAGACCAATTGGCATTGAACGCTTCTTATTGAAATATCTGAATATTTATCACTCTAAATCTCCGACAGGGATTAACACGTGGAAAGAGAAAACATTTATGCTTTTTAAAAAAAAAAATGGAAGCACAACTAAATCAGCTTAGCTCCAACACAATCCTCTGTATTATGGAGGGATTTAGAGATGTCCTCAAAGTTGTGTTTTTAATGGATCTAAACGAAGTGCTGCAGAAGAAAATCCCTGTGGGGTAGACCACCATCAAAGTGCCATCCATCCATCCATCCATCCATCCATCCATCTTCTTCCGCTTATCCGAGGTCTGGTCGCGGGGGCAGCAGCTTAAGCAGGGAAGCCCAGACTTCCCTCTCCCCAGCCACTTCGTCCAGCTCCTCCCGGGGGATCCCGAGGCGTTCCCAGGCCAGCCGGGAGACATAGTCTTCCCAACGTGTCCTGGGTCTTCCTCGTGGCCTCCTACCGGTCGGACATGCCCTAAACACCGGCGCTCGGGTGGCATCCTGACCAGATGCCCGAACCACCTCATCTGGCTCCTCTCGATGTGGAGGAGCAGCGGCTTTACTTTGAGCTCCCCGCGGATGACAGAGCTTCTCACCCTATCTCTAAGGGAGAGCCCCGCCACCCGGCGGAGGAAACTCATTTCGGCCGCTTGTACCCGTGATCTTGTCCTTTCGGTCATAACCCAAAGCTCATGACCATAGGTGAGGATGGGAACGTAGATCGACCGGTAAATTGAGAGCTTTGCCTTCCGGCTCAGCTCCTTCTTCACCACAACGGATCGATACAGCGTCCGCATTACTGAAGACGCCGCACCGATCCGCCTGTCGATCTCACGATCCACTCTTCCTTCACTCGTGAACAAGACTCCGAGGTACTTGAACTCCCCCACTTGGGGCAAGATCTCCTCCCCAACCCGGAGATGGCATCCACCCTTTTCCGGGCGAGAACCATGGACTCGGACTTGGAGGTGCTGATTCTCATCCCAGTCGCTTCACACTCGGCTGCGAACCGATCCAGCGAGAGCTGAAGATCCTGGCCAGATGAAGCCATCAGGACCAAATCATCTGCAAAAAGCAGAGACCTAATCCTGCAGCCACCAAACCGGATCCCCTCAACGCCTTGACTGCGCCTAGAAATTATGTCCATAACATCAATAACAATAATTTGACTCGAACATTCAACAGTTTCCTCTGGAATAAAACATCCCTGGTCAGAGAAAGGTCCATGTTACAAAGTGACTAAAAGTAAATATCCTGCATGAAGACAAAAGGTCAAAGCCGTATAGAACTAGTGGCATCATGTCGCCTGGAGTAGATATCTCACATGAAAAGCAGAGAGTCTCTTCACATGTAAATCCAGTCCGTGTCTGAGTGTGTTTTATCTCCAGGCTGCTGTTTGCTCATCAAGAGCCTCGTGGAAGCCGGGGGAGCTTTACAAGAAACACACTCTAATGATCCCTCTCTCTCTCTCTATTTCAACACACTCTCAGTTTTGTAGCATTTTAACTCTCAATCTGCCCACTGTTGATTCTCTATTCACGTGCTTGTTATTCTCTCCCAGCCTTGCAGGCGCTTTTGACCGGACTCACGGAGATGTTGTGTGCCAGCCTTGCACAAAAGAAAAGAGCATTAGGGTGAATCCGCCCCCGTTCAAGAATATTAATCAAACAGCCTCTTGCAATTGGTACATCAGTAAATAATCATTCAATGTTTGCTTGAATAATACAAAAGCAATACAGTTGTATATTTCTATTTAGGAGGTTTATACTGGAATTTACTGCACTGCAAACATGTTCTTTAATCTCTATAGTACATGGCAACAGTAGATCTATAGCAGGGCAGAGGTGGGTAGAGTAGCCAGAAATTGTACTCAAGTAAGAGTACTGTTACTTTAAAGATTTATTACTCAAGTAAAAGTAAGGAGTAGTCACCCAAATATTTACTTGAGTAAAAGTAAAAAGTATGTAGTGAAAAAACTACTCAAGTACTGAGTAACTGATGAGTAACATACACACACATATCATATATATATATATATATATATATATATATATATATATATATATATACACACACATATATATATATATATATATATATACACACATTTATATATATATACATATACATATATATATATATATATACACACACAAAAATATATACAGTATATAATTTATATTTATTTATTTTGCCGTTTTTGTTTACATGTTAAAGGTGTTTTAATGAATATACATGCATGTTTAACACATATAGATTCCTTTCTTTCATGAAGACTAGAATATGAGTTGGTGTATTACCTGATTCTGATGACTTGCGTTGATTGTAATCAGACAGTAGTGATGATAACGTCCACGTTTTCAAATGGAGGAGAAAAAAAGTTCCTCCTTTCTGTCTAATACCACATGAAAGTGGTTGGTTTTTGGCATCTTATTTGTCCAGCTTCCATATTCGTTTGTATACACTTTACAAGAAATACATTGGCGGCAAACTCCGTAGCTTGCTAGCTTGTTTGCGCTGGCTTTCGGAGACTCTTGTTTTGAAAGCGCAGGCGCGATGGAGCGGCACTTTTATTGTGAAGACAGGAACTGTGCAGTCAGTCTTTAGGCTTTTGACGGGATGTACGGTTGAAATAAAAAAGGGTATTTTTTCCTTCACACTTTTGATTGATTGATTTGAACTTGTATTAGTAGATTGCACAGTACAGTACATATTCCGTACAATTGACCACTAAATGGTAACACCCCAATAAGTTTTTCAACTTGTTTAAGTCAGGTCATGTGACCACCTGGCTCTGTTTGATTGGTCCAACGTCACCGGTGACTGCATCTGATTGGTGGAACGGAGTGAACGTCACCAGTGACTGCATCTGATTGGTGGAACGGAGTGAACGTCACCAGTGACTGCATCTGATTGGTGGAATGGAGTGAACGTCACCAGTGACTGTATTTGTTGAAATGCAGGCACTATGAAGGTCTGTCTGACAGACCAAAACAAACAAAGCGTGCATTAACAGATCGATAAAAATTAGTAGCGAGTAGCGAGCTGAATGTAGATAAAAGTAGCGGAGTAAAAGTAGCGTTTCTTCTCTATAAATATACTCAAGTAAAAGTAAAAGTAGGGGGGCCACATGTGGCCCGTTAAGCTTTTCAATCTGGGGCGGCATGGCGTAGTGGGTAGCGCAACCGTGCCAGAAATCTGAGGGTTGCAGGTTTGCTCCCCGCCTCTTACCATCCAAAAAAAAAAAAAATCGCTGCCGTTGTGTCCTTGGGCGGGACACTTCACCCTTTGCCCCCGGTGCCGCTCACACCGGTGAATTGAATGATGAATGATAGGTGGTGGTCGGAGGGGCCGTTGGCGCAAATTGCAGCCACGCTTCCGTCAGTCTACCCCAGGGCAGCTGTGGCTATGAAAATAGCTTACCACCACCAGGTGTGAATGACTGATGGGTTCTACATGTAAAGCGACTTTGGGTACTTAGAAAAGCGCTATATAAATCCCAGGTATTATTATTCAATCTGGCCCACCAGGCATTCCCAAATCATTTTTTTAGATGTTTAAGATGGAAAGTGTAGCTGCCATTATGATGTGCACTCATCTTTTCTAATGCTCGTAAGTCTTCAACTATACTAAGTAGGGATGTCCGATAATGGCTTTTTGCCGATATCCGATATTCCGATATTGTCCAACTCTTTAATTACAGATACCGATATCAACTGATATATACAGTCGTGGAATAAACACATTATTATGCCGAATTTGGACAACCAGGTATGGTGAAGATAAGGTACTTTTAAAAAAAAATAAAAAAATTAAATAAGATAAATAAATTAAAAACATTTTCTTGAATAAAAAAGAAAGTAAAACAATATAAGAACAGTTACATAGAAACTAGTAATGAATTAAAATGAGTCAAATTAACTGTTAAAGGTTCAGTCAATCAATCAATGTTTATTTATATAGCCCTAAATCACAAGTGTCTCAAAGGGCTGCACAAGCCACAACGACATCCTCGGTACAAAGCCCACATAAGGGCAAGGAAAAACTCACCCCAGTGGGACGTCGATGTGAATGACTATGAGAAACCTTGGAGAGGACCGCATATGTGGGTAACCCCCACCCCCCTCTAGGGGAGACCGAAAGCAATGGATGTCGAGTGGGTCTGACATAATATTGTGAGAGTCCAGTCCATAGTGGATCCAACATAATAGTAAGAGTCCAGTCCATAGTGGGGCCAGCAGGACACCATCCCGAACGGAGACGGGTCAGCAGCGCAGAGATGTTCCCAGCCGATGCACAGGCGAGCGGTCCACCCCGGGGCCCGACTCTGGACAGCCAGCACTTCATCCATGGCCACTGGACCTGTGTGTCTCCCCCTCCACAAGGAATAGGGGAGCAGAGGAGAAAAGAAAAGAAACGGCAGATCAACTGGTCTAACAGGGGGTCTATTTAAAGGCTAGAGTATACAAATGAGTTTTAAGATGGGACTTAAATGCTTCTACTGAGGTAGCATCTCTAATTGTTACCGGGAGGGCATTCCATAGTACTGGAGCCCCAATAGAAAACGCTCTATAGCCCGCAGACTTTTTTTGGGCTCTGGGAATCACTAATAAGCCGGAGTTCTTTGAACGCAAATTTCTTGCCGGGACATATGGTACAATGCAATCGACAAGATAGGACGGAGCTAGACCGTGTAGTATTTTATACGTAAGTAGTAAAACCTTAAAGTCACATCTTAAGTGCACAGGAAGCCAGTGCAGGTGAGCCAGTATAGGTATGTTTATAAGTATATAAAGGTATATACAGTATAGGTATGTTTATAAGTATATAAATGTATATACAGTATAGGCGTAATATGATCAAACTTTCTTGTTCTTGTCAAAAGTCTAGCAGCCGCATTTTGTACCAATTGTAGTCTTTTAATGCTAGACATAGGGAGACCCCAAAATAATACGTTACAGTAGTCGAGACGAGACGTAACGAACGCATGAATAATGATCTCAGCGTCGCTAGTGGATAAAATAGAACAAATTTTTTGCGATATTGCGGAGATGAAAGAAGGCCGTTTTAGTAACACTCTTAATGTGTGACTCAAAGGAGAGAGTTGGGTGGAAGATAATACCCAGATTCTTTACTGATTCGCCTTGTGTAATTGTTTGGTTGTCAAATGTTAAGGTGGTATTATTAAATAAATGTCGGTGTTTAGCAGGACCGATAATCAGCATTTCCGTTTTCTTGGCGTTGAGTTGCAAGAAGTTAGCGGACATCCATTGTTTAATTTCATTAAGACACGCCTCCAGCTGACTACAATCCGGCGTGTTGGTCAGCTTTAGGGGCATGTAGAGTTGGCTGTCATCAGCATAACAATGAAAGCTAACACCGTATTTGTGTATGATGTCGCCTAGCGGCAGCATGTAAATACTAAAGAGTGCAGGGCCAAGAACCGAACCCTGAGGAACTCCGCACGTTACCTTAACATAGTCCGAGGTCACATTATTATGGGAGACGCATTGCATCCTGTCAGTAAGATAAGAGTTAAACCACGACAAAGCTAAGTCTGACATACCAATACGTGTTTTGATACGCTCTAATAAAATATTATGATCGACGGTATCGAAAGCAGCGCTAAGATCAAGAAGCAGCAACATAGATGACGCATCAGAATCCATCGTTAGCAGTAGATCATTAGTCATTTTTGCGAGGGCTGTCTCCGTAGAGTGATTTGCCCTGAAACCGGATTGAAAAGGTTCACAGAGATTGTTAGACACTAAGTGTTCATTTAGCTGCTGTGCGACAATTGTTTCGAGGATTTTCGAAATTCGTTCCCAGGGATTCGAATAAAGAACCAACTATTTTTCTTTACTATAGTGGCCTGGATAACGGGAACCGGTTCTCAAAACGGGATTCGAGTCCATGGAATCGGTTCTTTTCTTATCGAACAACCGGGAGAACCGGTTTTGAACATCATCCCTAGTCTTGATACATTCCCCCGCAATTTTTCCACAAATGCAAATGTCTCTAAATGCACATTAATATTGATCCAACGCACTGTAGTGAAGATGTGAAATATTAACAAGAGATTTGCCACACTGCTGTGTTTGAACCGGGCGGCCAACTGTGCTCACGGCTCCAAGCCAGAAAGCCCACACAGGAGGGGTTCTTCTCCACAGGTCAGCCACACCAAAGAAGATTACAGTGTTGCCACGTTTAAGTTAACTTTACAGACGTCATGATGTCTCCCGTGCAGCAGTGTGAGATGGAAGTGAAAATGAACATCATAGAAAGCTCCGAGGGTAAACGTTCAACGCTCATTGAGGCACACATTTGTTCCCCATTTGATTGTTGCAAACCTATTTTTCAATTAAAGATAGAGTATTAATGTTCATGAATAAGATGTACAGAAATTTGATGGGTGGATGTTTATGAAAGCTGGAGTCGTGATTTTCTTGCTGTTAAAAATCTGGTGGCCTGGGACAATATTTTAAGAAGGTAGGAACACCTGAAAGACATGAATCGGGGTTAAAGAAGGCAGACACGACCGCAAATCAAACACATGGATGAAGTTAATAAATTAAAGGGCCTTCTTTTTTCATTAATGTACAGTATCTGTGCTTCTTACATTTTTCCGGACCATAGGGTGCACCGGATTATAAAGCGCACTGCCGATGAATGGCCTATTTTGCATCTGTTTTCATATATAAGGCGCACCGGATTATAGGGAGCATTAAAGGAGTCATAGGGAGGGGGGGAGAAATAATAATAATAATAAAATATAAATAAAAAAATAAAATGATGATGACGATTAAAAAAATACAATACAAATAATAATTATAACAATTTAAAAAACAATTATATATATATATATATATATATATATATATATATATATATATATATATATATATATATATATATATATATATATATGTCATTATGTCGTGGAATTTCAGTATATTTGATTCAATAAATAAAGGGTTTGTATGCTCTCTCTCTCTCTCTCTCTCTCTCTCTCTCTCTCTCTCTATATATATATATATATATATATATATATATATATATATATATATATATATATATATATATATATATATATATATATATATATTATATATATATATATATATATATATATATATATATATATATATATATACATATATATATATATATATATATATATATATATATATATATATATATATATATATGTGTGTGTGTGTGGCTATGTATGTGAGTAGTGTGCATATATACAAGTTACCGTATTTTCCGCACCATTAGCCACACCTAAAAACCACAAATTTACTCAAAAGCTGACAGTGCGGCTTTTAACCCGGTGCGCTTTATATATGGATAAATATTAAGATTCATTTTCATAAAGTTTCGTTCTCGCAACTTCGGTAAACAGCCGCCATCTTTTTTCCCGGTAGAGCAGGAAGCGCTTCTTCTTCTACGCAAGCAACCGCCAAGGTAAGCACCCGCCCCCATAGAACAGGAAGCGCTTCTTCTTCTACTGTAAGCAACCACCCGCCCCCGGAAGAAGAAGAAGCGCGCGGTGCATGCTGGGATATGTGACGTTTCATTTCCATTTGTGTGTTTATGTAAAGACCCCAAAATGGCTCCTATTAAGTGTGTTGTCTAATTATAAATAATGCAGACGAGGCGTGTTAACTGAGTTCTCAACGTTTACTCACAGCGTGCTCATAACCACATTCTAACTGCCAGCATACAACAACGCTTCTCAGGGCTACCGCGCATGCTCGTAACTATCGTTGCATGCTGGGTAGTGTAGTTGTTATATTTGCTAGCTCATAACATCACATTAAGAGACACGCTTACGCGCTTAATTCAATACTCGCCGTCATTCCGGGTGGATTGACAAAAGACCTCCAGCCGCTAGATATTGGTGTCAACAGGGCATTCGAAGCTAGACTGCTAACTGTGTGGGAACAATGGATGACGAAGAAGCGCGCGGTGCATGCTGGGATATGTGACGTTTCATTTCCATTTGTGTGTTTATGTAAAGACCCCAAAATGGCTCCTATTAAGTGTGTTGTCTGTCTAATTATAAATAATGCAGACGAGGCGTGTTAACTGAGTTCTCAACGTTTACTCACAGCGTGCTCATAACCACATTCTAACTGCCAGCATACAACGCTTCTCAGGGCTACCGCGCATGCTCGTAACTATCGTTGCATGCTGGGTAGTGTAGTTGTTATATTTGCTAGCTCATAACGTCACATTAAGAGACACGCTTACGCGCTTAATTCAATACTCGCCGTCATTCCGGGTGGATTGACAAAAGACCTCCAGCCGCTAGATATTGGTGTCAACAGGGCATTCGAAGCTAGACTGCTAACTGCGTGGGAACAGTGGATGACAGAAGGCGAACACACATTCACTAAGACAGGGAGACAGCGCCAGACGACGCCAACATCTGCCAGTGGATCGTAAATGCCTGGGCAGATATTTCGGTCACAACTGTGGTCCGAGCTTTCCGGAAGGCAGGATTCACAGAACTGCTGGATAACAGTGACACTGACTCCGATGACTTCGACGAGACGGAACCGGCCATTTTGGATCTCACATTTGCCCAACTTTTCACTTCGGACACCGAAGACGAAGGATTTACGAATGAAGAATAACTTCAGAAAGTGAGCGCTATGTTTATTTTGTGTGTTGTGACATTAACGTTCGAGCAACATTATGTTGCTATTGCTCTGCACTATTTTGAATTTTACTATGTTTGTGATTGCACATTTGCGTACATTTTGGGACAGAGTTGTTAGAACGCTGGTTTTCAATATATTATTAAAGTTTGACTGACCTATCTGACTGTTTTTTTGACATTCCCTTTAGCGCAGCGTAGGCGCGGCTTATAGTCCGGGGCGGCTTATTGGTGGACAAAGTTATGAAATATGAGATTCATTGAAGGTGCGGCTAATAATCCGGTGCGCCTTATAGTGCGGAAAATACGGTAATTAAGTTTGTACATAGAGTGAACAGGTAGTTCTAGCTCAGAGTAATTTATGATTTAAAGAAAAGGGGTGGTACATATACAAGTACATATGCATACTTACACTCATGCACATAATCACGTTTCATCAAACATATATTAACGTTGTTGCCCTAGGGTAAACTGGGTGTAACACATGTCACACTGACAAAGCTTAACCTATTGTGACTATAACAATCTACAAGGTTAATGTAGGTTGCTTCTCTTTCTCCCCCTCCATTTTTCTGCATTCTTTCGTATCTCAAGTTATCATTACGTATATGTATTGTTGCATTTGAACAACTGTATTGTTGATAATAAAGGTAAATTATTGGTATTGTTCATTATCAATAGCGCTATTTCTATTGGTATTTGTATTGATCCATTTGTAGTGTAATAATGCTCATTGTCATTTCTGTATTATTTTTTATTTTTCGCTAACTGCTTATTTGCTATTACTTTTACCATCATATTTGTACATGTCATATTTGCTGATGTTGCTCTATTGTTGTTGTTGTTGTTGTTTGCTGTTGTTGTTTTTGTCTCTCTGTCTAATCCCCCTCTTGTCCCCACAATTTCCCCCTCTGTCTTCTTTTTTTTTTCTCTTTCTATCCCCTCCTGCTCCGGCCCGGCTGCACTAAATGATAATATAAATACATTTAATAAAGTCAAATACAAATAAGGCAACAAGAGAAGTATCCTACACTTCTCTTTTGTAAAGTAAATCTGAACAGCCGACATGGGCATCTACATCAACTATATGATTTGCCTGAGAAGCTGGACAGGACACACAAAAAAAAAGAAGAAAAAAAAAGGGGTGGGATTAAATAAGTGTAAACTTCTTCTCACTCCTTTTCAAAAATGTAAAAAAATAAATAAATAAATAAAAAAAAAATTAAAAAAAAGAAAGTCCATTGCTCATTTTGTTTATTTTTTTCCGTTTTTTATTCTCCATTGTTTTCATTTTTGTTATAATGGCTGTCAAGGCTATATCACTGTATTGGATCAGGCTTGCTCTTGTTTTTTGCATATTTGAAATAAAAATATATCAAACCAAATCAAATCAAATATATCCAACATTACGTTTTGGACCAGTTGTTCCTCCCAGGGAATTCAAGTCACAATTCGCTCCCAAGCTCTTTCCGACACTTAAAGCTGAGTTGGAAAAAACCACCAGAGACAGAATAGGTATTTTTAAAATGTATATTTTCTAAGCTTTTCCAATATACATTTTGAGACCAGTCTAACCATAGAACCTTCTATTGCGCCTCCCAAAATGGTCTGTCTTCCCCATCCCACCACCCTCTCTCCCCTCTCATCTCTGTAGACCAAACAAATGCTAGTCTAAACACATTCCAAAGAACTCAAGGTTAACACACACAGTATACTTGCTGACAGAGCATCAAGAGAAGAAATGGAAAACACCAGCTGTTTTCAAATATGACTAATAAATGAAAGAAGTACAACTTAAATTCGGATATATGTAAATATCTGCCTCCGACAGTAGCTACAGACATGCATGGAAATTCAGTCTTTAAGAATTCTACCTTTTACTCGCTCGCACTTTCCGAGCAAGTTTAACACCTCAGCCCGGCGAATAGCTTAAAATGGCCCCCTGAGAAGCGATGAATAAAAGCATGTGGCTGCAGGTAGGAGTAAATGTTGGAAGAGGTTTCAAACATGGCACCAAGAACCTCTCCAGCCTCTGGGGCTTAGTGACACGAGGTAATTGCGGTATCAGACCGGCGAGACACAAAGCTGCAGAGCGTTAGCCGTGCAAAAGAAAACCATCTCACAGCTACTCAATCACACATTAAATGTGCGCAGAATGAGATCCATCAGAGTGAAGCTGTGATTATTACACGTTGCGTAACTGTGAGGAGTCTATTACACAATGAAGTGATTCAACTACTTAGTGTGGTGGCAACTGCAGCATCTGATCCTGTCAAAATATGGAATCATATCTGTGAGAGGGACAGGCGGTAGAAAATGGATGGATGGATAACTAATAATGTACCGTATTTTCCGCACTATTAGCCGCACCTAAAAACCACAAATTTACTCAAAAGCTGACAGTGCGGCTTATAACCCGGTGCGCTTTATATATGGATTAATATTAAGATTCATTTTCATAAAGTTTCGGTCTCGCAACTACGGTAAACAGCCGCCATCTTTTTTCCCCGTAGAAGAGGAAGCGCTTCTTCTTCTACGCAAGCAACCGCCAAGGTAAGCACCCGCCCCCATAGAACAGGAAGCGCTTCTTCTTCTACTGTAAGCAACCACCCGCCCCCATAGAAGAAGAAGAAGCGCGCGGATATTACGTTTCATTTCCTTTGTGTGTTTACAGCTGTAAAGACCACAAAATGGCTCCTACTAAGCGACATGTTTCCGGTTCATGAAAAGACGCAATCTCTCCATCCGCACACGGACTACTATTTCACAGCAACTGCCTAAAGACTTTCAAGAAAAGCTGGCTACTTTCCGTGCATATTGTAAAAACAAGATAGCTGAAAAAAAGATCCGGCCAGAGAACATTATCAACATGGACGAGGTTCCACTGACTTTTGATATTCCTGTGAACCGCACTGTGGATACAACGGGAGCACGTACGGTGAATATTCGCACCACAGGGAATGAGAAGTCATCCTTCACTGTGGTTCTAGCTTGCCATGCTAATGGCCAGAAACTTCCACCCATGGTGATATTCAAAAGGAAGACCTTGCCAAAAGAGACCTTTCCAGCCGGCGTCATCATAAAAGCTAACTCGAAGGGATGGATGGATGAAGAAAAGATGAGCGAGTGGTTAAGGTAAGTTTACGCGAAGAGGCCGGGTGGCTTTTTTCACGCAGCTCCGTCCATGTTGATATACGACTCCATGCGCGCCCACATCACGCTGGTTTTTAATATATTATTAAAGTTTGACTGACCTATCTGACTGTTTTTTTGACATTCCTTTAGCGCAGTTAGATGCGGCTTATAACACGGGGCGGCTTATTGGTGGACAAAGTTTTGAAATATGCCGTTCATTGAAGGCGCGGCTTATAACCCAGGGCGGCTTATGGTGCGGAAAATACGGTATTGATTTTTAGGAATATTTAGACAATTTAAAAAGAGGTGATGCATTTTTTTTTTTAAATAAACTACCGTATTTTCCAGACTATAAGGCGCACTTAAAATATTGTTTTTTTCTCAAAACTCGCCTAATGTAAGGAAAATTCTGGTTTTGCTTACCGACCTCGAAGCAATTTTATTTGGTAGACGGTGTAATGATAAGTGTGACCAGTAGATGGCATTCAAACATAAGAGATACGTGTAGACTCCACTATAAAGGCAATATGACTCAAGTAAACAACACCAACATTTGATATGTTCCATTGAAAATATAGAACATTACACACGGCGCTCAAAAATCTATCGAAATGCTTTAGTAGGACTTTGGTAAGCTATGAAGCCACACCACTTGATGGCTTGTACTGTGCTTCAACATAGGAGTATTATTATGGTGTGTGTACAAGGTAAGACATATTATCTGGCGTTTTGTTTCGCAATATCATGCAAAAGCAACTTTTCTTACCTTCTGGTACCTGCTGATCTGTATTTGGGATCTGCATAAATCCTGAAAAATTGCAGGCGTCCGCCTTTGTAGTCCGTGCAACGCCGTAGTCGATAAACTTCTTGTTTTTCTCTATCTTCTTGTTATGTGACATTCATCCTTCACTGGTACCATTTCTAATATAAAGTAGTGTAAAGTTCTTACTTATATCTGTCAGTAAACTCGCCATGAAAGCACTAAAACATACCGGTGTTGTGAGTTTACATTATTCACCCAAGGAACTTTAGTTATTAGAGAGTTCCGGTCGGACGGTTTTTCACGGGACACATTTCCGGTGATGTTGTTTCCGGATAAGGAGATGCTGCTCCGTTATTGATTGAAGTAAAGTCTGAATGTCATTAAAACAGTTAGCGCCATCTTTTGACACTTCTTCCACTCCCGTCCTTGCACGCTACACCGCTACAACAAAGATGACGGGGAGAAGACGCTGTCGAAGGTGAGCCACGTAAATAAGACCGCCCACAAAACGGCGCATCCGGAAGCGACTGTCAGAAAGCGACTTGAAGATGATCTGTAAAACATCATCTATGCAACATTTTGACCAGAAAACCACCATTACATGTTATGTAGACCACAAGGAAGTATTTTACATTTAGAAAAAATATATCATAATATGACTACTTTATGCGCCCTATAATTCGGTGCGCCTTAGATATGAAAATAGATCAAAAATAGACCATTCATCGGCAGTGCGCCTTATAATCCGGTGCACCCTATGGTCCGAAAAATACGGCAATTCGAAATAACTTTCAAACATGTAGTTTGACACATTAATACTTCTTCAGTTCAATTGTAATGTCATCAGTGATAGTGTTTATGTAAGATACATTACTCTTGTGGAACAATTTACAACACATTTAGATTGTTTCAAAATAAATGCTCACCAGGGGTGGATGAGATCCGCCCGGAGTTCCTTAAGGCTCTGGATGCTGTGGAGCTGTCTTGGTTGACAAGACTCTGCAGCATCGCGTGGACATCGGGGGCGGTACCTCTGGATTGGCAGACCGGGGTGGTGGTTCCTATCTTTAAGAAGGGGAACCGGAGGGTGTGTTCTAACTATCGTGGGATCACACTCCTCAGCCTTCCCGGTAAGGTCTATTCAGGTGTACTGGAGAGGAGGCTACGCCGGATAGTCAAACCTCGGATTCAGGAGGAAAGGTGGTGTTCGTCCTGGTCGTGGAACTGTGGACCAGCTCTATACTCTCGGCAGGGTCCTTGAGGGTGCATGGGAGTTTGCCCAACCAGTCTACATGTGTTTTGTGGACTTGGAGAAGGCATTCGACCGTGTCCCTCGGGAAGTCCTGTGGGGAGTGCTCAGAGAGTATGGGGTATCGGACTGTCTGATTGTGGCTGTCCGCTCCCTGTATGATCAGTGTCAGAGCTTGGTCCGCATTGCCGGCAGTAAGTCGGACACGTTTCCAGTGAGGGTTGGACTCCGCAAAGGCTGCCCTTTGTCACCGATTCTGTTCATAACTTTTATGGACAGAATTTCTAGGCGCAGTCAAGGCGTTGAGGGGATCCGGTTTGGTGGCTGCAGGATTAGGTCTCTGCTTTTTGCAGATGATGTGGTCCTGATGGCTTCATCTGGCCAGGATCTTCAGCTCTCGCTGGATCGGTTCGCAGCTGAGTGTGAAGCGACTGGGATGAGAATCAGCACCTCCAAGTCCGAGTCCATGGTTCTCGCCCGGAAAAGGGTGGAGTGCCATCTCCGGGTTGGGGAGGAGATCTTGCCCCAAGTGGAGGAGTTCAAGTACCTCGGAGTCTTGTTCAAGAGTGGGGGAAGAGTGGATCGTGAGATCGACAGGCGGATTGGTGCGGCGTCTTCAGTAATGTGGATGCTGTATCGATCTGTTGTGGTGAAGAAGGAGCTGAGCCGGAAGGCAAAGCTCTCAATTTACCGGTCGATCTACGTTCCCATCCTCGCCTATGGTCATGAGCTTTGGGTTATGACCGAAAGGACAAGATCACGGGTACAAGCGGCCGAAATGAGTTTCCTCCGCTGGGTGGCGGGGCTCTCCTTTAGAGATAGGGTGAGAAGCTCTGCCATCCGGGGGGAGCTCAAAGTAAAGCCGCTGCTCTTCCACATGGAGAGGAGCCAGATGAGGTGGTTCGGGCATCTGGTCAGGATGCCACCTGAACGCCTCCCTAGGGAGGTGTTTAGGGCACGTCCGACCGGTAGGAGGCCGCGGGTAAGACCCAGGACACGTTGGGAAGACTATGTCTCCCGGCTGGCCTGGGAACGCCTCGGGGTCCCACAGGAAGAACTGGACGAAGTGGCTGGGGAGAGGGAAGTCTGGGCTTCCCTGCTTAGGCTGCTGCCCCCGCGACCTGACCTCGGATAAGCGGAAGAAGATGGATGGATGGATGGAAAAATGCTCACCATCATATATAAAAAAAATAAAGAATCAAGGAATAGTGAGTCGAAATAGTGGGGGCAATTTCCTTTGTCCATGCTGAATGTTTGTTTTTTGATGGTAAAAAAAACAATAAATGCATTCAGGGTTAAACGTGTGTATTTATATGCTGAAGTTAAATATACAGTTGCACCTTCAGACCGAGAGGAGGAGGTGTGTGAGAGGGGAATGGCTCCAAAGCTCTCACACACACACTTCATAATCAGCACAGCTGTTGTCAGAGGGTATTATTGTATAGCAATACTCCCAGGAGACTACCACAAAGCAGTCAAACCACTAAAGTTAAACACAAGCCATTTTCGGGACCTCTGATTTGTATACAACCATTTTCCATGACATGACAATCTACAATGTCCCCACAAAGAAGGATTAAAAACAATGAAATATTCTTGATTGCTAAAACAAAGAAGATGCGGGAATTATCGCTCAAAGGAAGACATGAAACTGCTACAGGAAAATACCAAAAAAAAAGAGAAAAAGCCACTAAAATAGGAGCGCAAGACAAGAAGTAAAACACTACACACAGGAAAACAGCAAATAAGTCAGGGTGTGATGTGACAGGTGGTGACAGTACACCTACTTTGAGACAAGAGCTATAGTGATGCATGCTTGGTTATGCTTTAAAGTCATATCCAACAATTGCGACAACGACTTTTTACTGTCAACTGAGTTTAATGTTTTAATAATTTCTGCTGGTGGTGTGCCTCCGCATTTTTTCAACGCAAAAAAGGTTGAAATCCACTGCTCTACAGGACAGTCAAATACATGAATGGTCTCCAGGGTCTCCAGTGTGTCCTCTAGAGATGCGCGGACAGGCAATTATTTCATCCGCAACCGCATCACAAAAGTCGTCAACCATCCGCCATCCACCCGAACTAACATTTAATCAAAACCGCACCCGCCCGCCATCCGCCCGTTGTTATATATCTAATATAGACGATGCAAGGCATTAGTGAGGTTATAAAGCTTTTGCCTGTTAAAGAAAGGAGACTGATCCAATGCAGCAGAGACATTCAATGCGTGCCACGCTGTCACGGCCCAGACGCACACCAGTGCGCAATCATCTGGGAGCCGCGCTGAGCGCACCTCCAAGCGCACTCGCGCCACTCAAACTGCTGCAGGCAGCTGCGTTCTATCTTGTTTTGACATCCTGTGGCACTCTTCTGGGATCACGGCGGACGAAACTGCTCATGCTCTGGGTGTTTGTGGAGGTTCGGGGTTTTGCACAAATGTGATGCACCATGTTAGATGTCCCGGTTTTGTGACTGTCGTAGACATAAACAGCGTCGCAGCTCTTGCAAATCACGTAGCCAGCATTACTATCATCCTGATTTACAACCTCATAAAAACGAGTCCACGCTGAACTTTTCTGGCCTTTTTTTCCCCTGGTCTTTAGTATTCCCTTTTTTAGTTTGTCGCGTACCACGTTTGCTGCCGGTGTTGCCATCTCTTTTTTTTTTCTTCTTCTGTTGTGGCATATGCTGCAGGTGCCTGCTTGTTTTTCGTATGTGGGTAACAACATTTAACTATGTATATATATTTCCCAATTGGTTTAACTGCCACCCGCCTGAATCTATTTAAAATCTAATTTTTTTTATTTCAACCGCCCGACCCGACCCGCGGATAAAATCTTTTTTTTTTTTTTTTATTTCAACCGCCCGACCCGCGGATAATCCGCGGACTCCGCGGTTGTGTCCGCACACCGCGCATCTCTAGTGTCCTCACAACATCCAGGTGGTGTAGAGATGTAGAGACTCCAGTCCAGTGAGATCATTAAAAACGTCTCCCAAACGAACGACTCCCGACTGCGAATTGGTTCTCGTCATTTACTTGAAAGAGCCGTTCAAAAGACTTCAATCTTTTGCACACGTCACATGTCTACTCAGGTATCTGCCACCAGAGAAAATACAATACAGTTTCCGGGTTCATTACAATAAGTGGTAAAGAAAGGTGATGAATAAGCAGCTTACAGAGCACCAGGTGTTATGGGTCTAAAAACTATTGAGATATTTCATCAATCAATCAATCAATCAATCAATGTTTACTTATATAGCCCTGAATCACAATTGTCTCAAAGGGCTGCACCAGCCACAATGACATCCGCGGTTCAGCGCCCACATAAGGGCAAGGAAACCCCCCCCCCCAAAAAAATGAAAGTCCAGTCCATAGTGGATCTAACATAATAGTGAGAGTCCAGTCCATAGTGGATCTAACATAATAGTGTGAGAATCCAGTCCATAGTTGTGTCTTGGATCAAAGATCCTATCTACTTAAAGTTAAAGTGCCATTATGTTGCAGCTATTTAAAATAGTTTTGTCAATTTGTTGTGGCCTGAAATAAATTGGCCCTTTGAAACATATCTTTGTCTTTGTGTGTTGTATGTAGACCACATTGCTTTCTGAGTTCAGTGATGCAAATGCATGTCAAGTTGATCAACAGATTTTATTATTCTCCAGTGCAATAACAGTACTGAAATGAAGGCTAAAAGGGCATTAATGGGAGCCTTAAAAAAGGGGGAAAAAAGAGGTAACTAAATAGTTACTTTTCACAGTAACACATTACTTTTTGGTGTAAGTTACTGAGTTAGTAACTGAGTTACTTTTGAAATAAAGTAACTAGTAACTGTAACTAGTTACTGGTTTTCAGTAACTAACCCAACACTGCTCAAGACAGCCATGACATGATGTTCTTTACAAGTGTATGTAAACTTTTTACCACGACTGTATACGGCACTCCAACCTGCCCAATTCTCTTAAGCTAGGCCTCTTCAAGTCTCCACCCTCATGTACCTGGACCCTCAATGCGCCTTGACGGTTGCTATACCAACTTGCTTCGAAGGGTTCAAGGCTTGTCGTGGCAACCCCATCCCACCTTGGACCAAATATACGGCAACCGACCTCGAGCAAGCACTCGTCTGAGCCAACGTCACAGTTTGCTGGTCATTGCTTCCGTGCCTGATATCCCAGCTCCTCCTTTGGAAACGATCTACCAGGGGTCGCCTCACCTACCCCGAAGTAATCACACGGGACACTGGGATCCTTGTTTCAAAGCTGGGCTCTGCCATGGGCGACCCCGAATAGCTGGCGGAGGGTTGTGCAAGGTCTGTATACGGCACTCCAACCTGCCCAATTCTCTTAAGCTAGGCCTCTTCAAGTCTCCACCCTCGTGTACCTGGACCCTCAATGCGCCTTGACGGTTGCAATACCAAGTTGCTTCGAAGGGTTCAAGGCTTGTCGTGGCAGCCCCATCCCACCTTGGACCAAATATACGGCAACCGACCTCGAGCAAGCACCCGTCTGAGCCAACGTCACAGTTTGCTGGTCATTGCTTCCGTGCCTGATATCCCAGCTCCTCCTTTGGAAACGATCTACCAGGGGTCGCCTCACCTACCCCGAAGTAATCACACGGGACACTGGGATCCTTGTTTCAAAGCTGGGCTCTGCCATGGGCGACCCCGAATAGCTGGCGGAGGGTTGTGCAAGGTCTGTATACGGCACTCCAACCTGCCCAATTCTCTTAAGCTAGGCCTCTTCAAGTCTCCACCCTCGTGTACCTGGACCCTCAATGCGCCTTGACGGTTGCTATACCAAGTTGCTTCGAAGGGTTCAAGGCTTGTCGTGGCAGCCCCATCCCACCTTGGACCAAATAAACGGCAACCGACCTCGAGCAAGCACCCGTCTGAGCCAACGTCACAGTTTGCTGGTTATTGCTTCCGTGCCTGATATCCCATCTACCAGGGGTCGCCTCACCTACCCCGAAGTAATCACACGGGACACTGGGATCCTTGTTTCAAAGCTGGGCTCTGCCATGGGCGACCCCGACTAGCTGGCGGAGGGTTGTGCAAGGTCTCTCGGCTACGGCCGCACATTGATTGACTGATGGAGTGATAGAACAAACACAAACTTCCAAGTTTCCAATTCAGATCCACAATCTGCTGCGTAGTGCCGACGTCTGTTATTTTCCTCAAAATGCGAGGGTGCACATTTCTCAGTACTTATAGTTTTGTTGAATCTGAGCACGACAACAACTCCGGATGAGCTAAAATTACAGTTCCAGGCAATTGTTTTCAATACAGAGTTGTTTCTGTTTGCTGTGCTAGCTGTCACTGAGGAATTACTGTGAGGAAAGGAGAAAATAAGTGTGTGGCTTGATGCCTATAAGGCTGTTGGCTGTCTCCATGACACATCATGGAGTAATTCACTTGTATGGTAGCAATTTATAGAGCGACCCGACAAGCAGCCCGCTTAGGGGCCTCACGCAACAACTGCTCTCTCGGGAAACTGTAGCCAGCCGTAGCATTGCCTGGGTCGGACACGGCAAACAACAGAATGAAACATTTACCTGCATACTCTCTTTAAAAGACAACCTCCTTTTATCACTCTCGCACTGTGTCATTTCCAACTATTGCAGAGCCAACCCTGCGGATCTTTGCTTCAAAGACAACACCTGTTTCATGTCGACCACAGACTCATCATATCCAGCATAAACATGCCTCTGAGTAGAGCACTGATTGTCAGTTACAAGTCACCAAACATTAGTAATGAAATTGACCGCAAAGTAGTGAGGTGTCAATAATTTAACAGATATGGCCGTAAATCTAAGTGCCTTTAGATATTTCCAGAGGCTGGGGTGCAAAGTTTAATCAAACAGAAAGATTGGCTGCAGAGCTGTGAGGCGGAGGGAGCTGAATTTATTGGCAACCCTCAAACAGGCTGTGGGATTTTTTTTATTTTTTATTGCAGTCATCATTCAGAGCTAAATTAGCAGTGTGACCTGCAATTTTAGCAAAATAACCTGAGCAAAGAAATTGATGTGGCAAAATGTCATATTAAATGTCACGAAAATGGAGCAATGTTGGTATTACTGCCAAGAGGTAGGCTGTCCGTTTTACTCTCAAGATCCCACAGACATTAATTTTTTTGTGTTGGTCACTCACATTTCTCAGCACTTTAATACAAAAAAAGTCTGCGGGCTATAGAGCGTTTTCTATTGGGGCTCCAGTACTATGGAATGCCCTCCACGGTAACAGTTAGAGATGCTACCTCAGTAGAAGCATTCCATCTTAAAACTCATTTGTATACTCTAGCCTTTAAATGGACTCCCTTTTTAGACCAGTTGATATGCCGTTTTCTTTCTGCCCCCTCTCCCTTGTGGAAGGGGGGTACACAGGTCTGGTGGCCATGGATGAAGTGCTGGCTGTCCAGAGTCGGGACCCGTGGCGGACCGCTCGCCTGTGCATCGGTTGGGGACATCTCTGCGTTGCTGACCCGTCTCCGCTCGGGATGGTCTCCTGCTGGCCCCACTATGGACTGGACTCTTACTATTATGTTAGATCCACTATGGACTGGACTCTCACACTATTATGTTAGATCCACTAGGGACTGGACTCTCTCACTATTACAATAGATCCACTATGGACTGGACTCTCACTATTATGTTAGATCCACTATGGACTGGACTCTCACACTATTATGTTAGATCCACTATGGACTGGACTCTCTCACTATTACGTTAGATCCACTATGGACTGGACTCTCTCACTATTACGTTAGATCCACTATGGACTGGACTCTCACTATTATGTTAGATCCACTATGGACTGGACTCTCACACTATTATGTTAGATCCACTATGGACTGGACTCTCACACTATTATGTTAGATCCACTATGGACTGGACTCTCTCACTATTATGTTAGCTCCACTATGGACTGGACTCTCACTATTATGTTAAACCCACTATGGACTGGACTCTCACTATTATGTTAGATCCACTATGGACTGGACTCTCACAATATTATGTTAGATCCACTATGGACTGGACTCTCACAATATTATGTTAGATCCACTATGGACTGGACTCTCACACTATTAACTAGATCCACTCCACGTCCATTGTACCGGTCGCCCAGGGAGGGTCCCCACATCCCTTCCAAGGTTTCTCATTGTCATCCCATTGGGTTGAGATTTCTCTTGCCCTGATGAGGGATCTGTACCGAGGAAGTCGTTGTGGCTTGTGCAGCCCTTTGAGACACTCGTGATTCAGGGCTATACAAATAAACTTTGAGTGATGGATTGATTGACCCCAAGGGACGTCAAATGAGTTGTTATCATATCGGGAGAAGCGAAGATAAACAACTCTGCTGCCTTAACATCTCTAAAGCATGACAGGCATTCTCCTCTCAGTTTGCGGCAGAGCCGAGGTTAAGCATTTCAAAGAGACGAGCGTTTGAATGGCAGCAATGTGGGAGCTCAGAGACTCCAGCTATGGATTAAGCTCCGAGCAAATACCAGCATGGAAGAAACAGAGGTAATCTCTTCCCTCTCCTCCATGGCCCACTCACCATACCTGCTCCCCTTTTTTTTAAATCTCCTTACTGAATTAGTTTTTACAAAGCAGGGTTTTACTCACAGTGGTTACATAGGCTGAGGTAACATGAGAACGATACTGTGTCTATTTCTCACATGTTTATAGTTCTGCAAAGTAACATGCCGGATGACAGTCCATGTGGGTGTTTTGACAAACGTATCAGATCTTGAACTGGAGCCAGGAGCATTAAAGTATGGCCAAGAAGCATTTGGAGATGTGCACTGAGCGACCCGACACAGCGGTGTATCAGAACCTCTTCATCATTCTCACTCACTGACTGTCAAATCAGGTTTAATCACCCTACAGTGCTCGGTACAATTTACCCCGCGGCGCTCGTTATTAGCATAAAAGTAGTTTCGTTCTGCATCTCGATGCCTTTGTCTCCCGTTTCACAGACGATTCCAGCCATGAAAGAAAACAATCTCTCAGGAACCAGAACACCAACTGACTCAAAATGTAATTCCCTATCTATTGTTTTGCTGTTTCTCTTTCCAGAACTGTGGATATCAAATAATAATTCAAGTGTTTTATTTCAGTTTTTCTACTTCAGTTTTGATGAACTCTTTACGTTTCCAGTGAGGGTTGAACTCCGCCAAGGCTGCCCTTTGTCACCGATTCTGTTCATAACCTTTATGGACAGAATTTCTAGGCGCAGTCAGGGCGTTGAGGGTATCTTGTTTGGTGGCTGCAGGATTAGGTCTCTGCTATTGGCAGATGATGTGGTCCTGATGGCTTCCTCCGGCCAAGATCTTCAGCTCTCACTGGATCGGTTCGCAGCCGAGTGTGAAGCGACTGGGATGGGAATCAGCACCTCCAAGTCCGAGTCCATGGTTCTCTCCCGGAAAAGGGTGGAGTGCCATCTCCGGGTTGGGGAGGAGATCTTGCCCCAAGTGGAGGAGTTCAAGTACCTCGGAGTCTTGTTCACGAGTGGGGGAAGAGTGGATCGTGAGATCGACAGGCGGATCGGTGCGGCGTCTTCAGTAATGCGGACGCTGTATCGATCCGTTGTGGTGAAGAAGGAGCTGAGCCGGAAGGCAAAGCTCTCGATTTACCGGTCGATCTACGTTCTCATCCTCACCTATGGTCATGAGCTTTGGGTCATGACTGAAAGGACAAGATCACGGGTACAAGCGGCCGAAATGAGTTTCCTCCGCCGAGTGGCGGGGCTCTCCCTTATAGATAGGGTGAGAAGCTCTGTCATTCGGGGGGAGCTCAAAGTAAAGCCGCTGCTCCTCCACATCGAGAGGAGCCAGATGAGGTGGTTCGGGCATCTGGTCAGGATGCCACCCGAACGCCTCCCTAGGAAGGTGTTTCGGGCACGTCCGACCGGTAGGAGGCCACGGGGAAGACCCAGGACACGCTGGGAAGACTATCTCTCCCGGCTGGCCTGGGAACGCCTCGGGATCCCCCGGGAGGAGCTGGACGAAGTGGCTGGGGAGAGGGAAGTCTGGGCTTCCCTGCTTAAGCTGCTGCCCCCCCGACCCGACCTCGGATAAGCGGAAGAAGATGGATGGATGGATGGATGGATACTTCAGTTTTGATGAACTCTTTAAGTGTCCAAAGTGGGCTGGCTCAGGGTGGAGGACAGAGTCAAACAACTTGCACTGAGCCTGGTCTATAAAATCCGCTACACCTCCCTGATACCGAAGTACATGTCAAACTACTTCCTTAACCACAACACCAGGGGGAGCTCCACTAACCACGTCAAACCCAGATTCCGAACTAACAAAGGTCTTAACTCATTCTCCTTCTATGCCACATCAATATGGAATGCACTCCCAACAGGTGTAAAAGAAAGTGCATCTCTATGCTCCTTCAAAACCGCTCTAAAACAACACCTCCAGGCAATTTCAACCCTTGACTAACACCCTCCCCCCACCACATCCCACCTCCCCAGATTGTAAATGATCAAATGTAAATAATCAAATGTATATACTTGTTCTTATGCTTTCTGAGCTCACTATGTTCACTGCTCGCTGTACATATCCTACCAAGTCAGACCTACACTGTTTCAATGTCCATTTCTCTGATGATATAATTGTTGATGACTGAAGTGCTGATATCAACCAAACCTAGTATATGTATAAGGTTGTGCGTTTTGTTTCGCAATATTATGCAAAAGCAACTTTTCTTACCTTCTGGTACCTGCTGATCTGTATTTGGGATCTGCATAAAGCCTGAAAAATTGCGTGCGTCCGCCTTTGTAGTCCGTGTCGACCCGTAGTTGATAAGCTTCTTCTTTTTCTCTATCTTCTTGTTATGTGACTTTCATCCTCCACTGTTGCCATTTCTAATATAAAGTAGTGTAAAGTTCTTACTTATATCTGTCAGTAAACTCGCCATGAAAGCGCTAAAACATACCGGTGTAGTGAGTTTACATTATTCACCCAAGGAACTTTAGTTATTAGAGAGTTGACGTTTTTTTCACGGGACACATTTCTGCTCCATTATTGATTGAAGTAAAGTCTGAATGTCATTAAAACACTTCCTCCACTCAGATGATAAATAAGTCCTTAAATGCACCTAACATAACTTGGCGCCATTAGCCCATCATGTTTTGAAAAAAATGTTTAATCATCATTTTTTTGGTGCATGAAAGTTTGTATGAACACAGCAAAAAAAAACTCAATACAATAAGGTAAACTATTCTCCTTATTGCAACACAGTGCACCTCCCAAATGGTTGTAAAGCTGTTTAATTTTTAATGCTTGTTAAACAGAGTTACCTCATATAACTTTTAAATGATTCTCAGTGAGAACAGCATAAAATCAAATGGTTTTACTTTAAAAAGCTCATGGACAAGCTGCAAGTACACAGGATGACATCCATATGCCCATTATTTGCTCATTTTTGGTTTCTATGAGCCCCAATTTGAAAGATCTGTCGACATATTCCATTCAAAAATCACTTTGCAAATGGGAAGCATATATGTATTGAGATAAGTAGTTTTTCTTTTGACTACAATGTTAGACTTAATGATTATTATAACGCTTATCTTCATTCGGAGTGTTCCATCCATCCATCCATCTTCTTCCGCTTATCCGAGGTCGGGTCGCGGGGGCAGCAGCCTAAGCAGGGAAGCCCAGACTTCCCTCTCCCCAGCCACTTCGTCCAGCTCTTCCTGTGGAACCCCGAGGCGTTCCCAGGCCAGCCGGGAGACATAGTCTTCCCAACGTGTCCTGGGTCTTCCCCGTGGCCTCCTACCGGTCGGACGTGCCCTAAACACCTTCCTAGGGAGGAGTTCGGGTGGCATCCTGACCAGATGCCCGAACCACCTCATCTGGCTCCTCTCGATGTGGAGGAGCAGCGGCTTTACTTTGAGCTCCTCCCGGATGGCAGAGCTTCTCACCCTATCTCTAAGGGAGAGCCCCGCCACCCGGCGGAGGAAACTCATTTCGGCCGCTTGTACCCGTGATCTTGTCCTTTCGGTCATAACCCAAAGCTCATGACCATAGGTGAGGATGGGAACGTAGATCGACCGGTAAATTGAGAGCTTTGCCTTCCGGCTCAGCTCCTTCTTCACCACAACGGATCGATACAGCGTCCGCATTACTGAAGACGCCGCACCGATCCGCCTGTCGATCTCACGATCCACTCTTCCCTCACTCGTGAACAAGACTCCGAGGTACTTGAACTCCTCCACTTGGGGCAAGATCTCCTCCCCAACCCGGAGATGGCACTTCACCCTTTTCCGGGCGAGAACCATGGAGTCGGACTTGGAGGTGCTGATTCTCATCCCAGTCGCTTCACACTCGGCTGCGAACCGATCCAGTGAGAGCTGAAGATCCTGGCCAGATGAAGCCATCAGGACCACATCATCTGCAAAAAGCAGAGACCTAATCCTGCAGCCACCAAACCGGATCCCCTCAACGCCTTGACTGCGCCTAGGAATTCTGTCCATAAAAGTTATGAACAGAATCGGTGACAAAGGGCAGCCTTGGCGGAGTCCAACCCTCACTGGAAAAGTGTCCGACTTACTGCCGGCAATGCGGACCAAGCTCTGGCACCGAGCATACAGGGAGCGGACCGCCACAATCAGACAGTCCGATACCCCATACTCTCTGAGCACTCCCCACAGGACTTCCCGAGGGACACTGTCGAATGCCTTCTCCAAGTCCACAAAACACATGTAGACTGGTTGGGCAAATTCCCATGCACCCTCAAGGACCCTGCCGAGAGTATAGAGCTGGTCCACAGTTCCACGACCAGGACGAAAACCACACTGTTCCTCCTGAATCCGAGGTTCGACTATCCGGCGTAGCCTCCTCTCCAGTACACCTGAATAGACCTTACCGGGAAGGCTGAGGAGTGTGATCCCACGATAGTTAGAACACAGAAATTATGTGAAAGCAAAAATTAAATCTAGTTACCGTGTTTTCCGGACCATAGGGCGCACCACATTATAAGGCGCACTGCCGATGAATGGTCTATTTTTTATATTTTTCATATATAAAGCGCACCTGATTATAGGGCGCATTAAAGGAGTCATATTATTTATTTATTTTTTTCTAAATGTAAAAGACATCCTTGTGGTCTACATAACATGTAATGGTGGTTCTTTGGTCAAAATGTTGCATAGATGATGTTTTACACATCATCTTCAAGTCGCTTTCTGACAGTCGCTTCAGGATGCGCCGTTTTGTGGGCGGTCTAATTTACGTGGCTCACCTTCGACAGCGTCTTCTGCCCGTCATCTTTGTTGTAGCGGTGTAGCGTGCAAGGACGGGAGTGGAAGAAGTGTCAAAAGATGGCGCTAACTGTTTTAATGACATTCAGACTTTACTTCAATCAATAACGGAGCAGCATCTCCTCATCCGGAAACAACAACAACAACCGACCGGAACTCTCTAATAACTAAAGTTCCTTGGGTGAATAATGTAAACTCACTACACCGGTATGTTTTAATGCTTTCATGGCGAGTTTACTGACAGATATAAGTAAGAACTTTACACTACTTTATATTAGAAATGGCAACAGTGGAGGATGAATGTCACATAACAAGAAGATAGAGGAAAAAGAAGAAGCTTATCGACTACGGTGTCGACACGGACTACAAAGGCGGACGCGCCCCAATTTTCAGGGTTTATACAGATCCCAAATACAGATCAGCAGGTACCAGAAGGTAAGAAAAGTTGCTTTTGCAAAATATTGTGAAACAAAACGCCTGATAATATTTCTTACCTTAAACACACACCATACTCCTATGTTGAAGCACAGTACGATCCATAAAGCGGTGCGGCTTCATAGCTTACCAAAGTCCTACTAAAACATTTTGATAGATTTTTGAGCACCGTGTGTAATGTCTTATATTTTATATATACCGTATTTTCCGCACCATAAGCCGCCCTGGGTTATAAGCCGCGCCTTCAATGAACGGCATATTTCAAAACTTTGTCCACCTATAAGCCGCCCCGTGTTGTAAGCCGCATCTAACTGCGCTAAAGGAATGTCAAAAAAACAGTCAAATAGGTCAGTCAAACTTTAATAATATATTAAAACCAGCGTGATGTGGGCGCGCTTGGAATCGTATATCAACATGGACGGAGCTGCGTGAAAAAAGCCACCCGGCCTCTTCGCGTAAACTTAAACTTCCCTTAACCACTCGCTCATCTTTTCTTCATCCATCCCTTCGAGTTAGCTTTTTATGATGACGCCGGCTGGAAAGGTCTCTTTTGGCAAGGTCTTCCTTTTGAATATCACCATGGGTGGAAGTTTCTGGCCATTATCATGGCAAGCTAGAACCACAGTGAAGGATGACTTCTCATTCCCTGTGGTGCGAATATTCACCGTACGTGCTCCCGTTGTATCCACAGTGCGGTTCACAGGAATATCAAAAGTCAGTGGAACCTCGTCCATGTTGATAATGTTCTCTGGCCGGATCTTTTTTTCAGCTATCTTGTTTTTACAATATGCACGGAAAGTAGCCAGCTTTTCTTGAAAGTCTTTAGGCAGTTGCTGTGAAATAGTAGTCCGTGTGCGGATGGAGAGATTGCGTCTTTTCATGAACCGGAAACCTGTCGCTTAGTAGGAGCCATTTTGTGGTCTTTACAGATGTAAACACACAAAGGAAATGAAACGTAATATCCGCGCGCTTCTTCTTCTTCTACGGGGGCGGGTGGTTGCTTGGCGTAGAAGAAGAAGCGCTTCCTCTTCTACGGGGAAAAAAGATGGCGGCTGTTTACCGTAGTTGCGAGACCTAAACTTTATGAAAATGAATCTTAATATTAATCCATATATAAAGCGCACCGGTTTATAAGCCGCACTGTCAGCTTTTGAGTAAATTTGTGGTTTTTAGGTGCGGCTAATAGTGCGTAAAATACGGTAGTGTATATCAGTGACGTACACCTGCAGACTGCAGGTGTACCTAATTCACAACTCTTCCAACACGAACATTATTGTTTTTGCACTTTTTGGCTTCTTATTAAATAACTTTTGTAACCTATTTTCATGGGCTTTCCTCTTTGTGATGTTAAGTTCCTGTTATGCGCTGATATACAGTATATGCCTTGAGCTATACATAAATGATAAATGGGTTATACTTGTATAGCGCTTTTCTACCTTCAAGGTACTCAAAGCGCTTTGACACTATTTCCACATTCACCCATTCACACACACATTCACACACTGATGGCGGGAGCTGCCATGCAAGGCGCTAACCAGCAGCCATCAGGAGCAAGGGGTGAAGTGTCTTGCCCAAGGACACAACGGACGTGACTAGGATGGTAGAAGGTGGGGATTTAACCTCAGTAACCAGCAACCCTCCGATTGCTGGCACAGCCACTCTATCAACGCTCTTATTTTGAAGGCGCTAAGAGCGGAAATGATGACACGTCGGAGTGGAGCGGAGCTTTTTGAAAGAATGTAAATAAAGTGGTCCTCGTGTGAACTGGAGCCTCCGTGTTTGTTATTTTGTAGTTTCATACAGTATAGGCGACATTTATAAACCCTCGGTTACACTTTTTTAAATAGATTCAATCTTGCACGTGGAAAGTTGAAGTGAGGGCTTTAGTTGATATAACACTCCCGTTAGGGGGTGCATTCTACGGCGGGGGTGCATTAATCCAGCACAACAGCGGCGCATGGACTTCATTTATAAGTAAAGGTAAGACCATAATAACGTTTTTTTATTAAATGTGCTTTTTTTTGTATGTGTAAAGTTAAAGTTAAGTTAAAGTACCAATGATTGTCACACACACATTAGGTGTAATAAAATGTGTCCTCTGCATTTGACCCATCCCCTTGATCACCCCCTGGGAGGTGAGGGGAGCAGTGGGCAGCAGCGGCGCCGCGCCCGGTAATAATTTTTGGTGATTTAATAACCCCCAATTCCAAGCCTTGATGCTGAGTGCCAAGCAGGGAAGAATGCTGGTATGAGCTTTTAAACATAACCCGTTAACTGCTGCCAATCAAATGGTGAATAAGATACTCTTTAGGGTTCATATGTTTGTAAATCTGACTGTGATGAAGTCAGTGCCTCACCAGCCATCAACCTCACCGCACGTCACTGGTGTATATATATATATATATCATTAAATAGAGTTAATACGCCGTCCCTCCTGTCTGTGCCGTCTCCTTCTTCCTGTACACACAACAATCATCTTGTAAAGACAACAACAGATACATCACTGGGTTTCTGTTCATCACAATTAGCCATTCATTTTTCCACCGCTTGTCCCTATATTCACATTTAAAATAACAGTAATAAAGTAATAAATGATAAAGTGAAATTATATTAATGTATGGTATGGTATTCACAGACCTTTACAATATAAGTCATTTCAAATATATAATATACATCTATAAAATCAATTAGCAGGTTAGGTTAGTGTTGCATTGTGTGACAATAGGAATTGGTGCTTATTTAAGATTTTGAGTGGATTAATTACTGGATGGATTATAAAGCGGTTGGGTTGATTAAGCTCAGAAGTGGCGGTCTCGAGTTAAAGGTGCTGTTTGAAACTTCCTCACAGTAACATTTTTCAAAGCAAAAAATACAACAACAACACCACCGGTAAGCTTATGTTACCATTAGTGGTTTAACACAACACCTTTGTTTGACAATTGTCTATATATATATATAACACAATTTCAATTAAAAATGTTATGAAATACAATTTTTTTACTGGCCCGGTGGTCACTCACCCGATCTCATCAACACGTACGCGCAGACCAAGAGAAGCAACCAGTGACGTGCGGTGAGGTTGATGGCTGGTGAGGCACTGACTTCATCACAGTCAGATTTACAAACATATGAACCCTAAAGAGTATCTTATTCACCATTTGATTGGCAGCAGTTAACGGGTTATGTTTAAAAGCTCATACCAGCATTCTTCCCTGCTTGGCACTCAGCATCAAGGGTTGGAATTGGGGGTTAAATCACCAAAAATTATTCCCGGGCGCGGCGCCGCTGCTGCCCACTGCTCCCCTCACCTCCCAGGGGGTGATCAAGGGGATGGGTCAAATGCAGAGGACACATTTCATTACACCTAGTGTGTGTGTGACAATCATTGGTACTTTAACTTAACTTTAACTTTACACATACAAACTGTTGCACACAAAAAAGCACATTTAATAAAAAAAAACGTTATTATGGTCTTACCTTTACTTAGAAATTAAGTCCATGCGCCGCAACTAAAGCCCTCACTTCAACTTTCCACGTGCAAGATTGAATCTATTTAAAAAAGTGTAACCGAGGGTTTATAAATGTCGCCTATACTGTATGAAACGACAAAATAACAAACACGGAGGCTCCAGTTTACACGAGGACCACTTTATTTACCTTCTTTCAAAAACCTCCGCAACGTGACATCACTTCCGCTCTTAGCGCCTTCAAAATAAGAGCTCAAGGCATATACTGTATAACAGCGCATAACAGGAACTTAACATCAAAAAGAGGAAAGCCCATGAAAATAGGTTACAAAAGTTATTTAATAAGAAGCCAAAAAGTGCAAAAACAATAATGTTCGTGTTGGAGGAGTTGTGAATTAGGTACACCTGCAGTCTGCAGGTGTACATAATGTTGTGGCCCTGCAGTCATTCACAACTCCTCCAACACCAACGTTATTGTTTTTGCACTTTTTGGCTTCTTATGAAATATATTTTTTAAATAGATTCAATCTTGCACGTGGAAAGTTTAAGTGTGGGCTTTAGTTGATATAACAATTCTACGGCGGGGGTGCAGGAGGCGAGCCTCAGCCAGTGCGTCTTTTGCAGCCGTTTTATGATCGCTCAGCACAATAAATACTTTACACACATACAGTTGTTGACAAAATACACTGTACATTATATACCTCAGCTAACTAAACTATGGAAATGTATAATATAGTTCATATAGCAATACGGTCTCACTGCACAGCAGGCCAGTAGTTAGCCGAGTCCGGAATCCATGTTGAGGCACTGAGTGACGTGCCTCAACTGGCTGCTGATCACCGCACCGTCTCTTCTCAGTATATGAACGGCAAATGTGAAAATTCAGCAATTTTGAATAAAAATTATCTAAAACTGGTGAAGTTAAATGGAAAATAACTTTATAGTATAATAACTGGATACATATAACAATTTAATTTTTTTTTTTTCTTTTTACATTTTTTTTCTTTCCATGATGGCAGGTATATATATATATGACGGATTGTTTTTTTGGGGTGGTTAAAGGTAATTTTACAACAAGGGGTCTTACAGGTTCACTTCAAACTGACACTAACTCCAATTAGCATTTTAGGGACTTTTGAGGAGGAAATATTGTTGTGTTACAAACTTATGGGTGGTGTGGCTTCCTTATGTGTCATTGTTCCAAGCTGATTATTATCATCTAATCATGTGGCACTTAGAGTGAACTTGAGTAAAATTATGACTTTTGTCATAATTTTGCCAAGTAAAATTCCGATTATTATTATAATATATAATAATAATAATATATAATAATAATATATATTATAACATTGCCAAACTTTTAAAGTTTTCTTATAAAATTGTGACTTTTTTCAAGTAAAATTACGAGTCTTTTCATAAAATTGCCAACATTTTAAAGGGGAACATTATCACCAGACCTATGTAAGCGTCAATATATACCTTGATGTTGCAGAAAAGAGACCATATATTTTTTTAACCGATTTCCGAACTCTAAATGGGTGAATTTTGGCCAATATAACGCCTTTCTAATATTCGCTCTCAGAGCGATGACGTCACAACGTGGCGTCACATCGGGAAGCAATCCGCCATTTTCTCAAACACCGAGTCAAATCAGCTCTGTTATTTTCCGTTTTTTTCGACTGTTTTCCGTACCTTGGAGACATCATGCCTCGTCGGTGTGTTGTCGGAGGGTGTAACAACACGAACAGGGACGGATTCAAGTTGCACCAGTGGCCCAAAGATGCGAAAGTGGCGAGAAATTGGACGAATGTTGTTCAAAATACGAGGGTGTGGGGAAAGCCGACGAAAATGGTCAGTCGTTTGTTCCGCACACTTTACCGACGAAAGCTATGCTACGACAGAGATGGCAAGAATGTGTGGATATCCTGCGACACTCAAAGCAGATGCATTTCCAACGATAAAGTCAAAGAAATCTGCAACCAGACCCCCATTGAATCTGCCGGAGTGTGTGAGCAATTCAGGGACAAAGGACTTCGCTAGCACGGCAAGCAATGGCGGTAGTTTGTTCCCGCAGACGAGCGAGCTAAACCCCCTATCGACCCTAGCTTCCCTGGCCTGCTGACATCAACTCCAAAACTGGACAGATCAGCTTTCAGGAAAAGAGCGCAGATGAGGGTATGTCTACAGAATATATTAATTGATGAAAATTGGGCTGTCTGCACTCTCAAAGTGCATGTTGTTGCCAAATGTATTTCATATGCTGTAAACCTAGTTCATAGTTGTTAGTTTCCTTTAATGCCAAACAAACACATACCAATCGTTGGTTAGAAGGCGATCGCCGAATTCGTCCTCGCTTTCTCCCGTGTCGCTGGCTGTCGTGTCGTTTTCCTCGGTTTCGCTTTCATACGGTTCAAACCGATATGGCTCAATAGCTTCAGTTTCTTCTTCAATTTTGTTTTCGCTACCTGCCTCCACACTACAACCGTCCGTTTCAATACATGCGTAATCTGTTGAATCGCTTAAGCCGCTGAAATCCGAGTCTGAATCCGAGCTAATGTCGCTATAGCTTGCTGTTCTTTCCGCCATGTTTGTTTGTGTTGGCTTCACTATGTGACGTCACAGGAAAATGGACGGGTGGTTAAAATCAGGCACTTTGAAGCTTTTTTTAGGGAAATTTTGAAAAAAACTTCGAAAAATATAACAAGCCACTGGGAACTGATTTTTAATGGTTTTAACCCTTCTGAAATTGTGATAATGTTCCCCTTTAAGCTTTTCTTGTAAAATTGCGACTGTTATTGAGTAAACTGGAGCAATACAAATACCAATGGTGGCTGCAGGATTAGGTCTCTGCTTTTTGCAGATGATGTGGTCCTGATGGCTTCATCTGGCCAGGATCTTCAGCTCTCGCTGGATCGGTTCGCAGCCGAGTGTGAAGCGACTGGGATGAGAATCAGCACCTCCAAGTCCGAGTCCATGGTTCTCGCCCGGAAAAGGGTGGAATGCCATCTCCGGGTTGGGGAGGAGACCCTGCCCCAAGTGGGGGAGTTCAAGTACCTCGGAGTCTTGTTCACGAGTGAGGGAAGAGTGGATCGTGAGATCGACAGGCGGATCGGTGCGGCGTCTTCAGTAATGCGGACGCTGTATCGATCCGTTGTGGTGAAGAAGGAGCTGAGCCGGAAGGCAAAGCTCTCAATTTACCGGTTGATCTACGTTCCCATCCTCACCTATGGTCATGAGCTTTGGGTTACGACCAAAAGGACAAGATCACGGGTACAGGCGGCCCAAATGAGGTTCCTCCACCGGGTGGTGAGTCTCTCCCTTAAAAATAGGGTGAGAAGCTCTGTCATCCGGGGGGAGCTCAAAGTAAAGCCGCTGCTCCTCCACATGGAGAGGAGCCAGATGAGGTGGTTCGGGCATCTGGTCAGGATGCCACCCGAACGCCTCCCTAGGGAGGTGTTTAGGGCACGTCCGACCGGTAGGAGGCCACGGACACGTTGGGAAGACTATGTCTCCCGGCTGGCCTGGGAACGCCTCGGGATCCCCCGGGAGGAGCTGGACGAAGTGGCTGGGGAGAGGGAAGTCTGGGCTTCCCTGCTTAGGCTGCTGCCCCCGCGACCCGACCTCGGATAAGCGGAAGAAGATGGATGGATGGATGGATATGACAGATTGTTTTTTTAGGGTGGTTAATGGTAATTTTACAACGAGGGATGTTACAGGTTCACTTCAAACTGACACTAACTCTAATTAGCATTTAACAGACTTTTGAGGAGGAAATATTGTTGTGTTACAAACTTATGGGTGGTGTGGCTTCCTTATGAGTCATTGTTCCAAGCTGATTATTATCATCTAATCATGCGGCACTTAAGAGTGAACTTGAGTAAAATTCCGATTATTATTATAACATTGCCAAACTTTTAAAGTTTTCTTATAAAATTGTGACTTTTTTCCAAGTAAAATTACGACTCTTTTTCATAAAATTGCCAACATTTTAAGCTTTTCTTGTAAAATTGCGACTGTTATTGAGTAAAATGGAGCAATACAAATACCAATAGAAATAGCACTATTGATAATGAATAATACCAATAATGTACTTGTATTATATATATATACAGGTAAAAGCCAGTAAATTAGAATATTTTGAAAAACTTGATTTATTTCAGTAATTGCATTCAAAAGGTGTAACTTGTACATTATATTTATTCATTGCACACAGACTGATGCATTCAAATGTTTATTTCATTTAATTTTGATGACTTGAAGTGGCAACAAATGAAAATCCAAAATTCCGTGTGTCACAAAATTAGAATATTACTTAAGGCTAATACAAAAAAGGGATTTTTAGAAATGTTGGCCAACTGAAAAGTATGAAAATGAAAAATATGAGCATGTACAATACTCAATACTTGGTTGGAGCTCCTTTTGCCTCAATTACTGCGTTAATGCGGCGTGGCATGGAGTCGATGAGTTTCTGGCACTGCTCAGGTGTTATGAGAGCCCAGGTTGCTCTGATAGTGGCCTTCAACTCTTCTGCGTTTTTGGGTCTGGCATTCTGCATCTTCCTTTTCACAATACCCCACAGATTTTCTATGGGGCTAAGGTCAGGGGAGTTGGCGGGCCAATTTAGAACAGAAATACCATGGTCCGTAAACCAGGCACGGGTAGATTTTGCGCTGTGTGCAGGCGCCAAGTCCTGTTGGAACTTGAAATCTCCATCTCCATAGAGCAGGTCAGCAGCAGGAAGCATGAAGTGCTCTAAAACTTGCTGGTAGACGGCTGCGTTGACCCTGGATCTCAGGAAACAGAGTGGACCGACACCAGCAGATGACATGGCACCCCAAACCATCACCCAACCATGCAAATTTTGCATTTCCTTTGGAAATCGAGGTCCCAGAGTCTGGAGGAAGACAGGAGAGGCACAGGATCCACGTTGCCTGAAGTCTAGTGTAAAGTTTCCACCATCAGTGATGGTTTGGGGTGCCATGTCATCTGCTGGTGTCGGTCCACTCTGTTTCCTGAGATCCAGGGTCAACGCAGCCGTCTACCAGCAAGTTTTAGAGCACTTCATGCTTCCTGCTGCTGACCTGCTCTATGGAGATGGAGATTTCAAGTTCCAACAGGACTTGGCGCCTGCACACAGCGCAAAATCTACCCGTGCCTGGTTTACGGACCATGGTATTTCTGTTCTAAATTGGCCCGCCAACTCCCCTGACCTTAGCCCCATAGAAAATCTGTGAAAAGGAAGATGCAGAATGCCAGACCCAAAAACGCAGAAGAGTTGAAGGCCACTATCAGAGCAACCTGGGCTCTCATAACACCTGAGCAGTGCCAGAAACTCATGGACTCCATGCCACGCCGCATTAACGCAGTAATTGAGGCAAAAGGAGCTCCAACCAAGTATTGAGTATTGTACATGCTCATATTTTTCATTTTCATACTTTTCAGTTGGCCAACATTTCTAAAAATCCCTTTTTTGTATTAGCCTTAAGTAATATTCTAATTTTGTGACACACGGAATTTTGGATTTTCATTTGTTGCCACTTCAAATCATCAAAATTAAATGAAATAAACATTTGAATGCATCAGTCTGTGTGCAATGAATAAATATAATGTACAAGTTACACCTTTTGAATGCAATTACTGAAATAAATCAAGTTTTTCAAAATATTCTAATTTACTGGCTTTTACCTGTATATATTTTTAAAAGTAGGCATTTTTTGCAGGTCTCAAGAAGGTAAGAAATACAAGTGTGTGTGTGTGTGTGTGTGTGTGTGTGTGTGTGTGTGTGTGTGTGTGTGTGTGTGTGTGTGTGTGTGTGTGTGTGTGTGTGTGTGTGTAGCTCAGGGGAAATACATGATGTAGCTGACATAGAGAGATTAAAATAGTGCCATGTGTGAGAATTCAGGCTGACAGTCAGAGAAAATGTTTTTTTTTCTCTCCTTTTTTTTTTTTTTTTTTTTTTTAAACACCAGCTTCCTTCCTTTTGGTGAATTGTAGGCCAGAGGTGGCGGAAATACGTCAGTCACGTTTTGCGTGGAAGCTCGCCTGGTGTCTTGGAAGGTGCTGATGCTTTTACGGAGCGAAGATTTTAATCACCGCTGTCGCTTTAAGGACTTCTTGTCAAAGCCTCATTATGCCCACGGAGAGCGCGGCCAGCCACTGAGCAAGCAAGCAAGCAAGCCACGGACCGGAGTGGATTTGCGGGGGGAAAGAAAGCTAACATTATCCCAGCCTGGAACGGACCGTGGCGGAGTTTTGATTTCCACGCCAGACATCGGTGGAGGGAATACTGCGCACACGTACTTACTCGGGGGGGTGTCGTTGGCGTCCTGACGCGCGGAGATGAATCGGATTTAAAAGTCAACACAAGCAGGATTTATTGTCTTTTTTTTTTTTTTTTGCGTGTGTGTGCGGACACCGGATCATGGCTCGGGGAGGTGGGGGAACAACAACGTTCCGCGACGGCGTCGGTGTTGTCGGTACCGCAAGAAAAGTTACAAAGCTCGTCTATTTTGCGGAGATTTGAACTGTTTCTGCCATTTTGCACCTGCGTCGTGTGGGCTTTTTTTTTTTTTTTTTTTTTTTTTTTTTTGACGTCCCCCCCCTCCGCCTGACTGTGGATATACTCGCGTATCGTAATGGAGATTTCTACTCAAGGTCATTGAGTGTTTTAAGACATTCGTAGTGGGATTGTTTGTGTTTCCACAGTGCGGAGTTTGACACCCTCCTCCTCCCTCCTTCTCCCTCCCAACATGGATGGGAAACTGAAGCAGGGTCGATCGAGATGTCGGCCCAAGCGGGAAAGAGTGCGGAGGTTGCGGGAGACGACCGGGAGCGGAGACCCGGACTCGTTGGAGGGACACGGCCCGGGGATAAGGGACGCCGCTAAAAAGACGCCGCGCCCCGCGGTGGCGGCGGCGGCGACGGCCAGAGCCCCGCGCGCCCCGAGGCGGAAGAGACGGGAGTCCAGCGCCCAGGAGGAGGACATCATTGATGGATTTGCTATTACCAGTTTTATCAGTCTGGGCAGTCTGGAGGTAAGCAAAGAAACACATCATCACATGGTTGATGTGTACCCTCAAAAAGTACCCCTTTTGGGGGTACACTGCAGGCATCACTTGCTGGTGGTGTGGTATACCCTCAGAGCTTCTGTCCATTTATCCAGATCTGGGGTGTCCAAACTTTTCCCTTTTAAGTATATTTTCTTTGGTTTTTGAAATACAAATACCGTATTTTTCGGACTATAAGTCGCCGTTTTTTTCATAGTTTGGCCGGGGGTGCGACTTATACTCAGGAGCGACTTATGTGTGAAATTATTAACACATTACCGTACAATATCAAATAATATTATTTAGCTCATTCGCGTAAGAGACAGAGGTGGGTAGAGTAGCCAGAAATTGTACTCAAGTAAGAGTACTGTTACTTTAGAGATGTATTACTCAAGTAAAAGTAAGGACAAAATGAGACAGAAAAAGAAGTGACATAAAACACGTCCTAGAAAGTCAGAGAAAGTTATACATGTAAACAAACTACGGTGAGTTCAAGGACCGCCAAAATTAGTAGGACAAAACGGCGCTCGCCAAAAACTCGAAATCAGTGAAGCATGTTTAATTTAAACAGTGTGCTTTGCAACAATTAGGGAGGTTTGTGTCATGTTTGTCCTCCTACAGAAACCATATTAAAACAGAAATATATTTTTTCCCCCTCATCTTTTTCCATTTTTCATACATTTTTTTGAAAAAGCTCCAGAAAGCCACTCGGGCGGCGCTAAAGAGCCGCATGCGCCTCTAGAGCTGCGGGTTGCTGACCCCTGAACTAGTTTAGAGATGCACGGATAGGCAATTATTTCATCCGCAACCGCATCAGAAAGTCGTCAACCATCCGCAATCCACCCGATCTAACATTTGATCAGAACCGCATCCGCCCGCACCCGCCCGTTGTTATATATCTAATATAGACGATGCAAGGCATTAAAGTTAAAGTTAAAGTACCAATGATTGTCACACACACACTAGATGTGGCGAAATTATTCTCTGCATTTAACCCATCACCCTTGATCACCCCCTGGGAGGTGAGGGGAGCAGTGGGCAGCAGCGGTGGCCGCGCCCGGGAATCATTTTTGGTGATTCAACCCCCAATTCCAACCCTTGATACTGAGTGCCAAGCAGGGAGGTAATGGGTCCCATTTTTATAGTCTTTGGTATGACTCGGCCGGGGTTTGAACCCACAACCTACCGATCTCAGGGCGGACACTCTAACCACTAGGCCACTGAGTAGGTAGTGAGGTTATAAAGCTTTTGCCTGTTAAAGAAAGGAGACTGATCCAATGCAGCACAGACATTCGCGTGCCACGCTGTCACGACCCAGACGCACACCAGTGCGCAATCATATGGGAGCCGCGCTGAGCGCACCTCCAAGCGCGTCTCGCTGCCGGCGACGGCCGGGTATATGGGCCCGACGCTCCAGCGCCATCCATTTTCAGGGCTAGTTGATTCGGCAGGTGGGTTGTTACACACTCCTTAGCGGGTTCCAACTTCCATGGCCACCGTCCTAGCTGCTGTCTATATCAACCAGGGTGAGCCCCACCCCTTTCGTGAGCGCACTGCGCGCGGAGTGACCCCTGTTACGCGCCCCTGGCAACGGGGTGGCGGGCAGGTAAGCTGCGCGGGCGGAGCGCGCGGAGTGACCCCTGTTACGAGCCCCCGGCCACGGGGGTGGCGGGCAGGTAAGCTGCTTACCTGCTGCGCGTGACGCCGGCCGCGGCGAAGGCGGACGAGGCGGGGTGTCGGTGCGGTGGGCGCGGTGGTGACCCTGGACGTGCGTCGGGCCCTTCTCGCGGATCGCCTCATCTACGGCTCCCGGTGGGGCCCTCTCGGGGGAAGGGGCCTCGGTCCCGGACCCCGGCGAGGCGTCCCTTCTCCGCTCCGTAAAAGTGTCCATCTCTTTTCTTTTTTTTTCTTCTGTTGTGGCATATGCTGCAGGTGCCTGCTCGTTTTTCGTATGTGGGTAACAACATTTAACTATGTATATATATTTCCCAATTGGTTTAACTGCCACCCGCCTGAATCTATTTAAAATCTAATTTTTTTTTATTTCAACCACCCGACCCGACCCGACCCGCGGATAAAATCTAATTTTTTTTTATTTCATCCGCCCGATCCGCGGATAATCCACGGACTCCGCGGTTGTGCCCGCAAACCGCGCATCTCTACCGCACAATAACTGAGACTGCAAACTTTTTGGTGAAAATTTGAAATCATATGAAAACTGTGGAATTCAAAAACTGAGGCACCATTGTATTTCAAGTCAAAGCTATGCTATAATAATGTCAACTTCATGTTTTTTCTCTTTATATTGTGCCGTTGTCCTATATGTTTTCCATGTGTTTAATTTAGAGTTTTGGACACCCCTGATCTAAATCATTTTTGACAGACTCAATTTGACAAACACAACATTTTGAATCAGTAAAGTGCTTGATGAACTGCCAACATATCACATTTGTCAGCCATGTGAGGTCCTTTTAGAATGCATTAAATGAGTGTAAGTGTAATTGGTGTTCCCAAGGGTTCCAGATGGCTCTGATCTAAAGGCCGGCTGTATAATTCCACATAGTTCAGTGTGAATTAGAGCGTAGTTTGCATTGAATGTTACGAGTTCAAGTTGTTGCCTACCGTCAGCAGAAGGGCCATTAAGAAAAAAACAAACAGGTGTTTGCTGTGTCTCAAATGGCTTGGGTTGTTTTGTATTCAGCTTCCACTGGAGATGTACGTGCACTGCTGGTATATTGCTTGTTGATGGACCTCCTTTTGCAGCGGTCTTCTGTTACAGTCTGATGCAATGTGTACTTCAAATCGTTTCTGTTGCTGAAAAAAATGCTGTCGAATGACATTTTTTGAATCTTTTAAATGACAAAACAGTACTCCCATCAGGACATTGACTGTCAAGGGAGACTGTTTTCATTTCCATTGGTGTAATGGGGGAACGTTTGCTTTATTGGAGCTGAAATATAAATCTGTAGCTTTAATAAACACAGTTAACTCGCCCCCACTGGTCTATATTTCAAGATGATGACCTAATTTGCAAAGCAAGGATGATAGTGTGAGGCACCTAATTTCAGCAACTGCCACCCATGTAGGCTCAGTGAAGGAATTAATCAGTCATGACCAGAGGTGGGTAGTAACGCGCTACATTTACTCCGTTACATCTACTTGAGTAACTTTTGGGATAAATTGTACTTCTAAGAGTAGTTTTAATGCAACATACTTTTACTTTTACTTAAGTATATTTATAGAGAAGGAACGCTACTTTTACTCCGCTCCATTTATCTACATTCAGCTCGCTATCCATCCATCCATCCATCTTCTTCCGCTTATCCGAGGTCGGGTCGCGGGGGCAGCAGCCTAAGCAGGGAAGCCCAGACTTCCCTCTCCCCAGCCACTTCGTCCAGCTCCTCCCGGGGGATCCCGAGGCGTTCCCAGGCCAGCCGGGAGACATAGTCTTCCCAACGTGTCCTGGGTCTTCCCCGTGGCCTCCTACCGGTCGGACATGCCCTAAACACCTCCTTAGGGAGGCGCTCAGGTGGCATCCTGACCAGATGACCGAACCACCTCATCTGGCTCCTCTCGATGCGGAGGAGCAGCGGCTTTACTTTGAGCTCCCCCCGGATGACAGAGCTTCTCACCCTATCTCTAAGGGAGAGCCCCGCCACCCGGCGGAGGAAACTCATTTCGGCCGCTTGTACCCGTGATCTTGTCCTTTCGGTCATAACCCAAAGCTCATGACCATAGGTGAGGATGGGAACGTAGATCGACCGGTAAATTGAGAGCTTTGCCTTCCGGCTCAGCTCCTTCTTCAACACAACGGATCGATACAGCGTCCGCATTACTGAAGACGCCGCACCGATCCGCCTGTCGATCTCACGATCCACTCTTCCCTCACTCGTGGTCCAGAATCGCTTCGAAGCCGTCCGGAAGTCGTTTTCCATGGCTTCCCCGAACTCCTCCCATGTCCGAGTTTTTGCCTCCGCGACCGCTGAAGCCGCACACCGCTTGGCCTGTCGGTACCTGTCCGCTGCCTCAGGAGTCCCATGAGCCAAAAGAACCCGATAGGACTCCTTCTTCAGCTTGACGGCATCCCTCACCGCCGGTGTCCACCAACGGGTTCTAGGATTACCGCCACGACAGGCACCAACTACCTTGCGGCCACAGCTCCAATCAGCCGCCTCGACAATAGAGGTGCGGAACATGGTCCACTCGGACTCAATGTCCAGCACCTCCCTCGTGACATGTTCAAAGTTCTTCCGGAGGTGGGAATTGAAACTCTCTCTGACAGGAGACTCTGCCAGACGTTCCCAGCAAACCCTCACAATGCGTTTGGGCCTGCCAGGTCTGTCCGGCATCCTCCCCCACCATCGCAGCCAACTCACCACCAGGTGGTGATCGGTAGAAAGCTCCGCCCCTCTCTTCACCCGAGTGTCCAAAACATGAGGCCGCAAATCCGATGACACAACTACAAAGTCGATCATAGAACTGCGGCCTAGGGTGTCCTGGTGCCAAGTGCACATATGGACACCCTTATGCTTGAACATGGTGTTCGTTATGGACAATCCGTGACGGGCACAAAAGTCCAATAACAAAACACCACTTGGGTTCAGATCCGGGCGGCCATTCTTCCCAATCACGCCTCTCCAGGTTTCACTGTCGTTGCCAATATGAGCGTTGAAGTCCCCCAGTAGAACGAGGGAATCACCCGGGGGAGCACTCTCAAGTACTCCCTCGAGTGAATCCAAAAAGGGTGGGTAGTCTGAGCTGCTGTTTGGCGCGTAAGCGCAAACAACAGTCAGGACCCGTCCCCCCACCCGAAGGCGGAGGGAAGCTACCCTCTCGTCCATCGCTACTCGCTACTAATTTTTATCGATCTGTTAATGCACGCTTTGTTTGTTTTGGTCTGTCAGACAGACTTTCAAAGTGCCTGCCTTACTGGTGACGTTTCACTTCGTTCCACCAATCAGATGCAGTCACTGGTGACGTTGGACCAATCAAACAGAGCCAGGTGGTCACATGACCTGACTTAAACAAGTTGAAAAACGTATTAGGGTGTTACCATTTAGTGGTCAATTGTACGGAATATGTACTGTACTGTGCAATCTAATCATAAAAGTTCCAATCAATCAATCAAAAGTGTGAAGGAAAAAATATACTTTTTTTTATTTCAACCGTACATCCCGTAAAAAGCCTCAAGACTGACCGCACATGAGGACGTTCCTGTCTTCACAATAAAAGTGCCGCTCCATCGCGCCTGCGCTTTCAAAACAAGAGTCTCCGAAAGCCAGCGCAAACAAGCTGAGTTTGACGCCAATATATTTCTTGTAAAGTGTATAAAAACGAATATGGAAGCTGGACAAATAAGATGCCAAAAACCAACCACTTTCATGTGGTATTAGACAGAAAGGAGGAACTTTTCTTCTCCTCCATTTGAAAACGTGGACGTTATCATCACGACTGTCTGATTACAATCAACGCAAGTCATCAGAATCAGGTAATACACCAACTTATATTCTAGACTTCATGAAAGAAAGGAATCTATATGTTAAACATGCATGTATATTCATTAAAACACCTTTAACATGTAAACAAAAACAGCAAAATAAATACATATAAATTATATACTGTATATATCAATGTATATGTATGTATATATATATATATATACCGTATTTTCCGCACCATAAGGCGCCCTGGGTTAAAAGCCGCGCCTTCAATGAACGGCATATTTCAAAACTTTGTCCACCAATAAGCCGCCCCGTGTTGTAAGCCGCATCTAACTGCGCTAAAGGAATGTCAAAAAAACAGTCAGATAGGTCAGTCAAACTTTAATAATATATTAAAAACCAGCGTTCTAACAACTCTGTTCACTCCCAAAATGTACGTAAATGTGCAATAACAAACATACGTATATCAACATGGACAGAGCTGCGTGAAAAAAGCCACCCGGCCTCTTCGCGTAAACTTAAACTTAACTTAACCACTTGCTCATCTTTTCTTCATCCATCCCTTCGAGTTAGCTTTTTATGATGACGCCGGCTGGAAAGGTCTCTTTTGGCAAGGTCTTCCTTTTGAATATCACCATGGGTGGAAGTTTCTGGCCATTAGCATGGCAAGCTAGAACCACAGTGAAGGATGACTTCTCATTCCCTGTGGAGCGAATATTCACCGTACGTGCTCCAGTTGTATCCACAGTGCGGTTCACAGGAATATCAGTTGCTGTGAAATAGTAATCCGTGTGTGGATGGAGAGATTGCGTCTTTTCATGAACCGGATCCCTGACGCTTAGTAGGAGCCATTTTGTGGTCTTTACAGATGTAAACACACAAAGGAAATGAAACGTACGGTGATATCCGCGCGCTTTTTCTTCTTCTACGCGGGCGGGTGGTTGCTTACAGTAGAAGAAGAAGCGCTTCCTGTTCTATGGGGGCGGGTGCTTACCTTGGCGGTTGCTTGCGTAGAAGAAGAAGCGCTTCCTGTTCTACCGGGAAAAAAGATGGCGGCTGTTTACCGAAGTTGCGAGATCGAAACTTTATGAAAATGAATCTTAATATTTATCCATATATAAAGCGCACCGGGTTAAAAGGCGCACTGTCAGTTTTTGAGAAAATTTGTGGTTTTTAGGTGCGGCTAATAGTGCGGAAAATACGGTAATAGGTCTTAGTGGATAGCAGGTGCTTGAACTCTAATCACCAACAACTATTAAAGGGCTTTTTAAATCCCAGAAGGAAGCAGCTATTATAGATCAAATATAACACACCTCATTAAATCTGACTGTAAGATTACCATAAAGCAGGATTATCTTACTATTTAGTGTCAGGGATGTCACAACCGTGCTTACATTGTGACATATTTATGAGGCAAACGTGTGAAGGAAGAACCCCCATGCGTGCTCTGATCTTGTATCTGTGATTATTTCTGCCCTTATGCGCTTCTCACAGCTGCTGACTGAGAAAAGACTTTGAGGATGTCATAGCCGCTAAGTGCCTTTTACTGGCTTCTCCCCGTGCCAGCCTGCTGGTGTCTGTCCACACTTTTGCTCGTAATGACTGATTTGTACCGCGTGCAGCCGTCATATTCACATTTGTTGTTAATTTGTGGTGTTAAATCAGTGTGCGTTTGTATTTGGTCCTGTCATTATACTAAAGTGGATATTGCTGAGGAAAATGCAATTATTGTAATTAATTCTCCTTTCTAAAAATGCCCAATCCATGCTGGTTGAGCACAGGTATCAGTCACTCTTTTACAAGCTTATGTTTCAAGGCTAAAGTAAATGAAGCATGGTATGGTTGTACGTGAAACGATACTCTCATGTCAGCTACTTATTGGTAATTGGTCTGATTTGCATGCAAATGGGTTCTGGTATATTAAATGATGTTGTTGGTCGCGGTAAAATGATGCAAGCGCTTGTGAATTGGTACACAAATTCTGCAATTTTGACTGATTGCTCTGCGCTTCAAACGGTAATCATTCGTTTCCCGCTATCAACTGCAATTGTGTGAGTGGATGCCGTGTTTGAAATGCGTACACTAGAGATGCGCGGTTCGCGGACACAACCGCGGAGTCCGCGGATTATCCGCGGATCGGGCGGATGAAATTTAAAAAAATAAGATTTTATCCGCTCGCGGGTCGGGTCGGGCGGATTAATTAGATATTTTTTTTATTTTTTTTTATTTTTTTTTGCGGGTGGCAGTTAAACCAATTGGGAAATATATATATACATAGTTAAATGTTGTTACCCACATACGAAAAACGAGCAGGCACCTGCAGCATATGCCACAACAGAAGAAAAAAAAAGAAAAGAAATGGACACTTTTACGGAGCGGAGAAGGGACCGAGGCCCCTTCCCCCGAGAGGGCCCCACCGGGAGCCGTAGCTGAGGCGATCCGCGAGAAGGGCCCGACGCACGTCCAGGGTCACTACCGCGCCCACCGCACCGACACCCCGCCTCGTCCGCTTTCGCCGCGGCCGGCGTCACGCGCAGCAGGTAAGCAGCTTACCTGCCCGCCACCCCCGTGGCCGGGGGCTCGTAACATGGGTCACTCCGCGCGCTCCGCCCGCGCAGCTTACCTGCTTGCCACCCCTGTTGCCGGGGGCGCGTAACAGGGGTCACTCCGCGCGCAGTGCGCTCACGAAAGGGGTGGGGCTCACCCTGGTTGATATAGAGAGCAGGACGGTGGCCATGGAAGTCGGAACCCGCTAAGGAGTGTGTAACAACCCACCTGCCGAATCAACTAGCCCTGAAAATGGATGGCGCTGGAGCGTGGGCCCATACCTGGCCGTCGCCGGCAGCGAGACGCGCTTGGAGGTGCGCTCAGCGCGGCTCCCATATGATTGCGCACTGGTGTGCGTCTGGGTCGTGACAGCGTGGCACGCGCAAGTCTGTGCTGCGTTGGATCAGTCTCCTTTCTTTAACAGGCAAAAGCTTTATAACCTCACCATACCTGCCAACCTTTAAATCAGAAAAACCTAGTAGCCAGGGTCCAAGGGCCGCAGGCCCCGGTAGGTCCAGGACAAGTCACTTTTCTATCAGTCACAGTGACTTTTCAAAACAAAAATATTACAGCAAAAATCATATGGGTTGATTGACATGTTTATTCTGTAAGCTAACTTCAATAGTTTGAAATTATTTTGACAGTTAATGCCAGTTATCCTGTCAACCTTTCACAAGACTTCAATTTGTTAATTGAAAGTATAAATAGTGTAAACACTTTTAACAGTATGTCGTGCTGTGAAATACAGCCGACAGGATGGTGCACCAAACACGAAGCAAGGCCATGGTGCAGGAGAACAAAGGACTTCTTTCATTTAAGGTTTGTGATAAACCATCAAACTCATTCGTTAAAAGGACTCTATAGTAATATAAAGCGAATTTTTCTGGACATTATCATGCAAGAAAAGTTTATTTTTGGGATCGCGATCACCGCGTAATGATTTTTAAAGGTTGCATTACATTATTAACTGTCCCATGTGATCAGCCAGTGCGATTGGAAGTCCATGCTCAATTATTGCCTCCGTAAATAAAACTTCGGCATTTATCACATCCAAAGAATCTGTTTGGGCGACGAAAAACGTTGAAAGTTTTCCACTTGCATCGCTAGCAACGGCATTAGACTTGTGTTTTTTTGTCCCAACGTGGTCTTTTACATCGCTAATTCCTCCGTGTCCGATCGAAAAATCTTGTCTGCACAAGGTGCAATTCGCGTAGTTTTCACCCTTTTTTTATTTTTTTTATTAATATTAGATATATAACAACGGGCGGATGGCGGGCGGGTGCAGTTCTGATCAAACGTTACATCGGGTGGATGGCGGATGGTTGACGACTTTCTGACGCGGTTGCGGATGAAATAAATTGCCTATCCGCGCATCCGGTTTCAGGGCAAATCACTCTACGGAGACAGCCCTCGCAAAAATGACTAATGATCTACTGCTAACGATGGATTCTGATGCGTCATCTATGTTGCTGCTTCTTGATCTTAGCGCTGCTTTCGATACCGTCGATCATAATATTTTATTAGAGCGTATCAAAACACGTATTGGCATGTCAGACTTAGCCTTGTCGTGGTTTAACTCTTATCTTACTGACAGGATGCAATGCGTCTCCCATAACAATGTGACCTCGGACTATGTTAAGGTAACGTGCGGAGTCCCCCAAGGTTCGGTTCTTGGCCCTGCACTCTTTAGTATTTACATGCTGCCGCTAGGCGACATCATACGCAAATACGGTGTTAGCTTTCATTGCTATGCTGATGACACCCAACTCTACATGCCCCTAAAGCTGACCAACACGCCGGATTGTAGTCAGCTGGAGGCGTGTCTTAATGAAATTAAACAATGGATGTCTGCTAACTTCTTGCAACTCAACACTAAGAAAACGGAAATGCTGATTATCGGTCCTGCTAAACACCGACATTTATTTGATAATACCACCTTAACATTTGACAACCAAACAATTACACAAAGCGACTCAGTAAAGAATCTGGGTATTATCTTCGACCCAACTCTCTCCTTTGAGTCACACATTAAGAGTGTTACTAAAACGGCCTTCTTTCATCTCCGTAATATCGCTAAAATTCGTTCCATTTTGTCCACTAGCGACGCTGAGATCATTATTCATGCGTTCGTTACGTCTCGTCTCGACTACTGTAACGTATTATTTTCGGGTCTCCCTATGTCTAGCATTAAAAAATTACAGTTGGTACAAAATGCGGCTGCTAGACTTTTGACAAGAACAAGAAAGTTTGATCATATTACGCCTATACTGTATATACCTTTATATACTTATAAACATACCTATACTGGCTCACCTGCACTGGCTTCCTGTGCACTTAAGATGCGACTTTAAGGTTTTACTACTTACGTATAAAATACTACACGGTCTAGCTCCAGCCTATCTTACCGATTGTATTGTACCATATGTCCCGGCAAGAAATCTGCGTTCAAAGAACTCCGGCTTATTAGTGATTCCCAGAGCCCAAAAAAAGTCTGCGGGCTGTAGAGCGTTTTCTATTCGGGCTCCAGCACTATGGAATGCCCTCCCGGTAACAATTAGAGATGCTACCTCAGTAGAAACATTTAAGTCCCATCTTAAAACTCATTTGTATACTCTAGCCTTTGAATAGCCCCCCTTTTTTTAGACCAGTTGATCTGCCGTTTCTTTTCTTTTCTCCTCTGCTGCCCCCTATCCCTTGTGGAGGGGAAGACACACAGATCCGGTGGCCATGGATGGGGTGCTGGCTGTCCGGGGTCGGGACCCGGGGTGGACCGCTCGCCTGTATATTGGTTGGGAACATCTCTGCGCTGCTGACCCGTCTCCGCTCGGGATGGTTTCCTGCTGACCCCACTGTGGACTGGACTCTTACTGTTATGCTGGATCCACTATGGACTGGACTCTCACAATATTATGTTAGACCCACTCGACATCCATTGCATTCGGTCTCCCTAGAGGGGGGGGGTTACCCACATATGCGGTCCTCTCCAAGGTTTCTCATAGTCATTCACATCGACGTCCCACTGGGGTGAGTTTTTCCTTGCCCTTATGTGGGCTATACCGAGGATGTCGTTGTGGCTTGTGCAGCCCTTTGAGACACTTGTGATTTAGGGCTATATAAATAAACATTGATTGATTGATTGATTGATCTCTAGCGTACACAGTCCGTGTCTCATGACTCATTCTTTCACCTTCTTACTTTGATGCTTATGTAGAGTTCACGACCGACACTACCCGTGCTAATTGCTCATCAATTATGAGTAGGCTGGCACTTGCAGCGTTTTACCAGGGAATAGTGCTGACCTATTGCATCGCGCTCCGATAAGCTTGCACTCCTGGTGGTGGGAGCATGTGGTCCTTTCGCCCCTGTCAAGGTGATAGATGGCCAACATTGTTGTGTTAGTGTCACACTGCTTTCCCGTTAGTATTCTGCCAGCATAGATGACCCAGACTCTCTAGATTTGCATTTCAACCAATATTCAATCAATCAATCAATCAATGTTTATTTATATAGCCCTAAATCACAAGTGTCTCAAAGGGCTGCACAAGCCACAACGACATCCTCGGTACAAAGCCCACATAAGGGCAAGGAAAAACTCACCCCAGTGGGACGTCGATGTGAATGACTATGAGAAACCTCGGAGAGGACCGCATATGTGGGTAACCCCCCCCCCCCCCTCTAGGGGAGACCGAAAGCAATGGATGTCGAGTGGGTCTGACATAATATTGTGAGAGTCCAGTCCATAGTGGATCCAACATAATAGTAAGAGTCCAGTCCATAGTGGGGCCAGCAGGACACCATCCCGAGCGGAGACGGGTCAGCAGCGCAGAGATGTTCCCAGCCGATGCACAGGCGAGCGGTCCACCCCGGGTCCCGACTCTGGACAGCCAGCACTTCATCCATGGCCACCGGACCTGTGCCCCCCCACCCCTCAAGAAAAAGGGGAGCAGAGGAGAAAAGAAAAGAAACGGCAGATCAACTGGTCTAACAGGGGGGCTATTTAAAGGCTAGAGTATACAAATGAGTTTTAAGATGGGACTTAAATGCTTCTACTGAGGTAGCATCTCTAATTGTTACCGGGAGGGCATTCCATAGTACTGGAGCCCCAATAGAAAACGCTCTATAGCCCGCAGACTTTTTTTTGGGCTCTGGGAATCACTAATTAGCCGGAGTTCTTTGAACGCAAATTTCTTGCCGGGACATATGGTACAATGCAATTGACAAGATAGGACGGAGCTAGACCGTGTAGTATTTTATACGTAAGTAGTAAAACCTTAAAGTCACATCTTAAGTGCACAGGAAGCCAGTGCAGGTGAGCCAGTATAGGTATGTTTATAAGTATATAAAGGTATATACAGTATAGGTATGTTTATAAGTATATAAAGGTATATACAGTATAGGCGTAATATGATCAAACTTTCTTGTTCTTGTCAAAAGTCTAGCAGTCGCATTTTGTACCAATTGTAGTCTTTTAATGCTAGACATAGGGAGACCCGAAAATAATACGTTACAGTAGTCGAGACGAGACGTAACGAACGCATGAATAATGATCTCAGCGTCGCTAGTGGATAAAATAGAACGAATTTTAGCGATATTACGGAGATGAAAGAAGGCCGTTTTAGTAACACTCTTAATGTGTGACTCAAACGAGAGAGTTGGGTCGAAGATAATACCCAGATTCTTTACTGATTCGCCTTGTGTAATTGTTTGGTTGTCAAATGTTAAGGTGGTATTATTAAATAAATGTCGGTGTTTAGCAGGACCGATAATCAGCATTTCCGTTTTCTTGGCGTTGAGTTGCAAGAAGTTAGCGGACATCCATTGTTTAATTTCATTAAGACACGCCTCCAGCTGACTACAATCCGGCGTGTTGGTCAGCTTTAGGGGCATGTAGAGTTGGCTGTCATCAGCATAGCAATGAAAGCTAACACCGTATTTGCGTATGATGTCGCCTAGCGGTAGCATGTAAATACTAAAGAGTGCAGGGCCAAGAACCGAACCCTGAGGAACTCCGCACGTTACCTTAACATAGTCCGAGGTCACATTATTATGGGAGACGCACTGCATCCTGTCAGTAAGATAAGAGTTAAACCACGACAAAGCTAAGTCTGACATACCAATACGTGTTTTGATACGCTCTAATAAAATATTATGATCGACGGTATCGAAAGCAGCGCTAAGATCAAGAAGCAGCAACATAGATGACGCATCAGAATCCATCGTTAGCAGTAGATCATTAGTCATTTTTGCGAGGGCTGTCTCCGTAGAGTGATTTGACCTGAAACCGGATTGAAAATATTTCCAATGTTTCTTTTAGTATCTGTGATTAAAAAAAAAACTATTTTAGCTTTAGTTTAACATCACCATTGTTTTATAACCTATGCCCTGTGGATAACTCCTATATGTTTATACAAGGCTGACAGTTGTTGTAGCAACTGGATTGTCAAAGTTCTCAATCAACTATCTAATCTCCATGTTGCAAAGTAGGTAGTCGGCTTACCGTCATGTTTCCCCGAATACATTACATCAAAAATGGTAGTTTACTTGCAATGGCTGAACACCCCCCTCATAACAGGTTAGGGAAACTAAGATTGAAGTCTGTAATTATTGATTATTTTAGTAATCGAGTAATCGATTGGATCACACTTTATAGTCTCAGTATGTATTGTATGTTCTGCTTCCAATTACTTTTGTTCTTTTTTTGTAATAAATGAACATCAACATTGAAATTACATTTGTCCAATATTAAAAAAATAATAATAATACTGTTCACTGCCACACAGATCACGCCACCCATACATCACCGCTCTCAAATCCAGACTTCATGGAGTGCCTGGGACTTGAAATACTCGGTTTCAAGTCCCAGGCACTCTATGAAGTTCGGATTGTACACATTTTTATTAGTTATATTCTCCATCCATCCAGCCATCCATCTTCTTCCGCTTATCCGAGGTCTGGTCGCGGGGGCAGCAGCTTAAGCAGGGAAACCCAGACTTCCCTCTCCCCAGCCACTTCGTCCAGCTCCTCCCGGGGGATCCCGAGGCGTTCCCAGGCCAGCCGGGAGAGATAGTCTTCCCAGCGTGTCCTGGGTCTTCCCCGTGGCCTCCTACCGGTCGGACGTGCCCGAAACACCTTCCTAGGGAGGCGTTCGGGTGGCATCCTGACCAGATGCCCGAACCACCTCATCTGGCTCCTCTCGATGTGGAGGAGCAGCGGCTTTACTTTGAGCTCCCCCCGAATGACAGAGCTTCTCACCCTATCTCTAAGGGAGAGCCCCGCCACTCGGCGGAGGAAACTCATTTCGGCCGCTTGTACCCGTGATCTTGTCCTTTCGGTCATGACCCAAAGCTCATGACCATAGGTGAGGATGGGAACGTAGATCGACCGGTAAATCGAGAGCTTTGCCTTCCGGCTCAGCTCCTTCTTCACCACAACGGATCGATACAGCGTCCGCATTACTGAAGACGCCGCACCGATCCACCTGTCGATCTCACGATCCACTCTTCCCCCACTCGTGAACAAGACTCCGAGGTACTTGAACTCCTCCACTTGGGGCAAGATCTCCTCCCCAACCCGGAGATGGCACTCCACCCTTTTCCGGGAGAGAACCATGGACTCGGACTTGGAGGTGCTGATTCCCATCCCAGTCGCTTCACACTCGGCTGCGAACCGATCCAGTGAGAGCTGAAGATCTTGGCCGGAGGAAGCCATCAGGACCACATCATCTGCAAATAGCAGAGACCTAATCCTGCAGCCACCAAACCAGATCCCCTCAACGCCTTGACTGCGCCTAGAAATTCTGTCCATAAAGGTTATGAACAGAATAGTTATATTCTTTAAACGATTAATCGAAACAATAGAGTATTTATCAAAGCTTTTTTTCTTTGTCAAATTAATAATTTTAAAGGGACAACTGGTAGAAAATGGATGGATGGAATTCATTAACTGTTGCATCTCTACTAAGATGACGTGACAGCTATCGCAAGAGATCGATGTTGGTTAGTCTGGTATTGCAATCTCCCCCATAGTAACTTTCACACACTTTAGTTGTAGAAACCACTAGAAATACTCCAAATTATCCCAAAACATCAGAATTAAGACATGTCGTGCGATTAAATTGTAAAAGTGTGGCGTTTGTAGGGACAGAAATTAAACATCATAACTTAATAGGAAAATGATATGTACTGTAGCTTGTTTGATAAAAGAAAAATGTATGTTCTATTTGAAAGGTACGATAGCATCCAATCACAGTGGCGCTCTTTTTAAGATTTACCGCCAACTTTGAAGTACCAGTATAATGAAAAAAACAACAAAGAAGCGATTATCACATATATCTAATTTACAACACCAACATACTTAGGTTTGAACATGCCTAGGTTTTTGCAATGTTCCTGAGTAACTAGATATGATCAAAGTAATATGAATCTCATGGAGATTCCCGAGCCATTTTGAGAGATAACGAGCTTAAGCAGTCATGTGATTCGTGATGTGTATGTGGCAACCACAGATCTCTTTACCATGAACAACAACGCTAATCATGCAGACTTTGTGAGAGACAACATTATGAAAATGATGATCTAGAACCTTATATTTTTGAAACTGAATATAAGGAGGATGAGTTGCAAGTAGAAAAGAGCATCATACACAAATACAAATAGACGAAGTAGACATAGAAAGGGTAAAAGAAACTAGATTTTTGGGAGTATTAATAGATGATCAAATGAACTGGAAATCTCATATACAAAACATACAACATAAGGTGGCAAAAAACATTTCAATAATGAATAAAGCAAAATATGTCCTGGGCCAAAAATCACTGCATATTCTCTACTGCTCGCTAGTGTTACCATATCTGAGTTATTGTGCAGAAATATGGGGAAATAACTACAAATGTGCGCTACATTCACTAACCGTGTTACAAAAAAGATCAGTTAGAATAATACATCATGTTGGATATAGAGAACACACAAACCCTTTATTTATTAAGTCAGAAATATTAAAGTTTGGTGATTTGGTAAAATTGCAAACAGCTAAAATGATGTACAAAGCAAACTATAACCTGCTACCAAAGAATGTACAACAATTCTTCTCAACTAAAGAAGAGAAATATAACCTTAGAGGAAAAAATAATTTAAAACATGTATATGCACGTACAACACTTAGAACTTTTAGCATATCAGTATGTGGAATTAAATGATGAAATGGATTAAGTAAAGAAGTTAAAAATTGTACTGATATGATCCAGTTTAAGAGGTTGTTCAAAATAATAGTGCTTACAGAGTACAAAAAAGAAGAATTATGAGAAATACTTTCAACCTTATTGAAAATAAGATATTCTTCATCTCAGTATGTTAATAATGACTGAATTAATTAATTAATTACATATTACAAAACTGTATACTAATTCATAGATGTTATTTTATTATATAAAAGGTCAGTAAATGATTCTATATATTTGTAAACGCTTGAAGTGAGAAAGTGGTAGGATTAAATAAGCTTTGCTTCTTCCTACTCCTTTTCGGGCATGATGTAAAATGAAATGATATGAAATTGTGTGATGTATTATGATGTAAGTGTGTTCATGTTCCAAATAAACTAAAGAAAGAAAGAAAGCTCATGAAAAACAATATGTTATAGTCATTGTAAGAGGGCCAAAACACTTACATTAGAAAATAATCTCATGGAAATGACTGCAGTCATTTGATTATAATAATAAAACATTGAACTTGTTATTTAGTCAGGTTTGGGACAGGTGTGCTGCAGGTGTGACCACAGTGTATGTGCACGTCTGACGTCGCTCACATGCTCTCCACCGAATGCTCAAGGAGTTTTTGCGTTTGCTCACACATATGGAAAATTATAGGGAACATTGTTTGGGGGTATCCATAATACGCCGACAGGGAGAAGTTTTTATTTACACGATGAGTCGGGCGTGTCTTGACCTCCGCGGCAGAGGCTCTGTCGAACCCCTGAGACCGACTCACCAAACCCAAACCCCTAGGGCAGGGGTCCTCAAGTACAAATCTTGAAGGTCCACAAATGTTTTTTTTTTAAACAGGCTGGGTCCGTTTATTATCGGTCAAGCTTATATAGTAGCAGGAGGTAAGTAGTTTAACATTTTCTTAAAATTAACAAAAATAAAAATAAATATCCAATAAAATACATGAAATATTTTCTTTGAAACAAAAATAAATAAGAACTTTGAAAAAATGTGTCCTCTGCATTTGACCCATCCCTTGATCACCCCCTGGGAGGTGAGGGGAGCAGTGGCGCTGCGCCCGGGAATCATTTTTGGTGATTTAACCCCCAATTCCAAGCCTTGATGCTGAGTGCCAAGCAGGGAAGAATGCTGGTATGAGCTTTTAAACATAACCCGTTAACTGCTGCCAATCAAATGGTGAATAAGATACTCTTTAGGGTTCATATGTTTGTAAATCTGACTGTGATGAAGTCAGTGCCTCACCAGCCATCAACCTCACCGCACGTCACTGCTCTGTTGCTATTTGTTGTTGTGTCATAGATTTAACAAAAATCTTGCTTGATTTTTCATATGACTTTTTCAGCCTCGTGATTTCTTTTTTTCTTAGCTCTGAATCAAAACGGTACAGACGTTTCAGATTTTCACTTTTCACCAGAGCAACAGTACTGTTGCATATTAGACACATTGGTCTGGTACTTGCAATAGGTAGGATGAAAACATATTGCTCTGTCCATTCTTCCTTGAAACGTCGGTTTTCCCTGTCCACCTTTCTTTTACCAGCCTGAGCCAACTTGGAGCATGCCATTGTGATTTGATTCACATTCAGTGACTGACGAGTGAACAGTTAGCGAAGTAGCGATACGAGACAACTGTGTGCCTGCAGCGAAAGGTTCCATGCACTGTGCACTGCACATGTGTATGACCCAGGTGGTAACAGCCTATCAGCGCGTCGTTGTGATCGAGATGACAACCCATACCCCGGAATTAGCCAATCAGAGTGGCGTTCTCTCGCTCTCTCTCTCTCTCTCTCTCTGAGAGAGAGAGAGAGAGGGACGGAGTGAGTGAGACACGAGAAGTGTAAACGAAACGTGGAGATATTTGACTAAAAACAACGAAGAACGTTGACTTGCGCTAGCGATAACCCACAGATGAATACAATTATTATATTTTTTATAATAATTATAATTATAATAATAAAAATATATTTTTTATTTTTTTTTACTATAATTCGTGCTGGGTCCGGACGGACACGTCGCTGGGTCCGGACATGGACCGCGGTCCGCCTGTTGAGGATCACTGCCCTAGGGTTCGAGCAAACCCAGGTTAAGAACCACTGAACTAGATCTTCTTGTGCGGGCGCCAATATAACAGTAGTGGTTTCCTTTTTCCACGCCATAGCACTTTGGCTGTTGATTTTCTAGCTACAGACTGATAGGATCAAGCTTCCTCGATGAAGGCTTAAGCTTTAGCATGGTCTCTCCTGTTCTCGTAATCTCTTTCATTACAACGAAAAGCCATTTGCCGCCATGGCTACATATGATAATGTCACATATACAGAATTTGCTTTTGAAACTCCGGACAGAAAGCCAGTCTCTGTACTAAGGCAGATGGACTGTACAAACGTTGGCATTGGCACCATTTAGTGAGTCACAAAACTGCCACACTGGTTTAAGCATCTGAAATATGGAAGGTCTTTGATAGTATGTTCGGTTCCATCCAAACAGTTTTTTCAATAAATATGCAACCGCTACTGATGCTCATGAGTTAATTCCTTGAGAGAGATTATTTCCACCTGACAGCAGTGCTCTAAAACAATTACCCTCTGCTGCATCCCCGTGGATATCAAACAAGTGAGTACAAAATAAACTGACACAATTATCCATCTGTCACAGTATTAATAAGATGTTTGATTTGCCCCATTTGCACTGTGAATGACATAGCCGCAAATCCCCTCTTGTTAATCCACAACCCTCCTGTTCATCTGCTTTTAACATGAATTTACAGATTTATTGAGATGTTTTTATTCCGTGGAATGAGTTTCCTCTAATCTCTAATAAGGATTTACGATTATTTAATGTTTTGATATAGTAGCCTTGTCAAGGGCAGGACGCTGACAGACTGTGTTATTGTTTATTTTTGTTCTAAAATCCCTGGCCTTTTATATATCTTTTTGTAATCTAGGCAAGAGTAGCAATACAGGGTTGCTATTTTTCCTCAAGGTCCTGTTTTTACAGAGATCATCATCTGTTGTTGGCCACTAAACAGCTCTATAGAGTATCACGGGGAAATTAAGTTTATTGCCCACAGGGATCCTGACAGTAATGGTTAGAGAAGCTGTGAATTGATGCTTCGCTTTCTCCGCCCATATTTTCCCATCTGGTGCTCAGAATTAGGCCAGCAGCATTTTAGTTACAATTGTGCATCTTCGGGTGTAATCAAGTGTTCAAATGAAGGCCTGGAAATGAACTCCCGTCTGTTTATTTGTTATTTTTCATTTAATAACCTGTTTCTCACAGAGTTGTCATCTATAATGGGGTTACATACCTGCCAACTACTCCGGTTTTCCTGTAATTAGTACGGTTTTCATCAACCTATTCCGGGTTACGGTTGCAGTGATAAAAAATGCGGTTTTTCATTAATTAAAAAAAAATATTTAAAAAAAAGTTTTATTCACGAAATCGCGTAACAACAATGACAATCGACACTGCTTCCCGTAGCTTCCTATCGAGCCATTCCGAATGCCATGCGCGAGGCTATTTATAGCACCGCTGCCAAGCACGAGGCACCGTTTGTTTCCAAACGAGCGAACGATCATGGAATCAGCCGGAGAAAAATCTCAAACGAGTCTTAAACCGAAAAGAAAACTGCAGTCATTCCGTGAAGAATATTCAAAAGCCCATCCATCCATCCATCCATCTTCTTCCGCTTATCCGAGGTCGGGTCGCGGGGGCAGCAGCTTAAGCAGGGAAGCCCAGACTTCCCTCTCCCCAGCCACTTCGTCCAGCTCCTCCCGGGGGATCCCGAGGCGTTCCCAGGCCAGCCGGGAGAGATAGTCTTCCCAGCGTGTCCTGGGTCTTCCCCGTGGCCTCCTACCGGTCGGACGTGCCCGAAACACCTTCCTAGGGAGGCGTTCGGGGGGCATCCTGACCAGATGCCCGAACCACCTCATCTGGCTCCTCTCGATGTGGAGGAGCAGCGGTTTTGCTTTGAGCTCCCCCCGAATGACAGAGCTTCTCACCCTATCTCTAAGGGAGAGCCCCGCCACTCGGCGGAGGAAACTCATTTCGGCCGCTTGTACCCGTGATCTTGTCCTTTCGGTCATGACCCAAAGCTCATGACCATAGGTGAGGATGGGAACGTAGATCGACCGGTAAATCGAGAGCTTTGCCTTCCGGCTCAGCTCCTTCTTCACCACAACGGATCGATACAGCGTCCGCATTACTGAAGACGCCGCACCGATCCGCCTGTCGATCTCACGATCCACTCTTCCCCCACTCGTGAACAAGACTCCGAGGTACTTGAACTCCTCCACTTGGGGCAAGATCTCCTCCCCAACCCGGAGATGGCACTCCACCCTTTTCCGGGAGAGAACCATGGACTCGGACTTGGAGGTGCCTATCCGGGAATAATTATCCGTTCCAAAAAGGGTGAAAACTACGCGAATTGCACCTTGTGCAGACAATATTTTTCGATCGGACACGGAGGAATTAGCGATGTAAAAGACCACGTTGGGATAAAAAAACACAAGTCTAATGCCGTTGCTAATGCCGTTGCCGTTGGATTTTAGCCACAAAAAGGTAATGACACCAATGTTATCTATTGGAATTGTTTAGTACTGTTATACTGTTAAAAGTGTTTATACTATTTATGCTTTCAAGTCCAAGTTGAAGAAATCTTGTTAAATGTTGACAGCATAACTACCAAAATACAGAAGTATGTCCTTAATATTTTTGCAGTGCTATTTCTGTTGAAAAGTTAAAATGATTACATTAGAGATGTGATGTGCCACTTTTCAAGTGTCTGATGGCTTAAATTAATTTTCATTAATTTTTCATATTTTGAATTCTTTTGAAAGGCTTACAAAAAAACTACATTTGAATTGTAATGCCATGCTATTGACAGGACTATTAATTTTAATGAAGTTAGCTTACCATGTTTACAGTATGATCATTGTGATAGAAATGTGAATTTTAGGCACAGAATATTTTGTACAATTGAACAAGGCAGTAGATTATACAAGCTTGGACAGAAAGTTAATAATGACACCAATTTTTTTTTTAATGGAATTGTTTAGTACTGTTTTACCATTTGTTTACTGTAAAAAGTGTTTATACTGTTTATACTTTCAATTAACAAATTGAAGTCTTGTGAAAGGTTGACAGGATAACTGGCATTAACTGTCAAAATAATTTCAAACTATTGAAGTTATCTTACAGAATAAACATGTCAATCAACCCATATGATTTTTGCTGTAATATTTTTGTTTTGAAAAGTCACTGTGACTGATAGAAAAGTGATGGTTTTAGCAACATTTTAACCTGTCTGAATGCTAATAATCATTTTGCGTCGGGGGGCGAACCCCCCTGAACCCCCCACCAGGACTTTGTCCTGGACCTACCGGGGCCTGCGGCCCCTGGACCCTGGCTACTAGGTTTTTCTGATTTCAAAAGTTGGCAGGTATGGGGTTATGGCCAGAGTTGTGATGGGGCGAGTCCATCTCATATAATTTGCATACATGGCAATGATGCATGAATTTTCTTAAAAAAGGCAAACATGTTTTATACCTATTTAACGACAAATCTGTGTTATTAGTAGGGATGTAACAATATTAACAATTTATATTAGGTTTATTGTCAACAAAATTATCACAGTTATTCTCACGGTGTTAATGAATGAGCTCAAAAGGTAGTCCTACACACTTACTGTGGTGCAGAGGTGGGTAGAGTAGCCAGAAATTGTACTCAAGTAAGAGTACTGTTACTTTAGAGATTTATTACTCAAGTAAAAGAAAGGAGTAGTCACCCAAATATTTACTTGAGTAAAAGTAAAAAGTATGTTGTGAAAAAACTACTCAAGTACTGAGTAACTGATGAGTAACATACACACACACACATATATATATATATATATATATATATATATATATATACATATATTTATATATATATATATATATATATATATATATATATATATATATATATATATATACACATATATATATATATACATACATTGATATATACAGTATATAATTTATATTTATTTATTTTGCCGTTTTTGTTTACATGTTAAAGGTGTTTTAATGAATATACATGCATGTTTAACACATATAGATTCCTTTCTTTCATGAAAACAAGAATATAAGTTGGTGTATTACCTGATTCTGATGACTTGCATTGATTGTAATCAGACAGTAGTGATGATAACGTCCACGTTTTCAAATGGAGGAGGAAAAAAGTTCCTCCTTTCTGTCTAATACCACATGAAAGTGGTTGGTTTTTGCCATCTTATTTGTCCAGCTTCCATATTCGTTTTTATACACTTTACAAGAAATACATTGGCGGCAAACTCCGTAGCTTGCTAGCTTGTTTGCGCTGGCTTTCGGAGACTCTTATTTTGAAAGCGCAGGCGCAATGGAGCGGCACTTTTATTGTGAAGACAGGAACTGTGCAGTCAGTCTTTAGGCTTTTGACGGGATGTACGGTTGAATGAAAAAGGGTATTTTTTCCTTCACACTTTTGATTGATTGATTGGAACTTTTATTAGTAGATTGCACAGTATAGTACATATTCCGTACAATTGACCACTAAATGGTAACACTCGAATACGTTTTTCAACTTGTTTAAGTCAGGTCATGTGACCCCTGGCTCTGTTTGATTGGTCCAACGTCACCAGTGACTGCATCTGATTGGTGGAACGGAGTGAACGTCACCAGTGACTGTATTTGTTGAAACGCAGGCACTATGGAGGTCTGTCTGACAGACCAAAACAAACAAAGCGTGCATTAACAGATCGATAAAAATTAGTAGCGAGTAGCGAGCTCAATGTAGATAAAAGTAGCGGAGTAAAAGTAGCGTTTCTTCTCTATAAATATACTCAAGTAAAAGTAAAAGTATGTTGCATTAAAACTACTCTTAGAAGTACAATTTATCCCAAAAGTTACTCAAGTAGATGTAACGGAGTAAATGTAGCGCGTTACTACCCACCTCTGCTGTGGTGTAGCCTGCTGTAAACTAGAGTGTTTTTATTTGGAAGGCTGGACTGGAACAGGATGTGCATGTGGTAGAGAAAGAGAACCTGATGTAGAGAGTTGGCGACACGTTGAAAGACTTGCTTCAACCCACTGCAAGACAGAATACGACATGGTGTCAGAGTAGTGGCAGTGGTAAGAAGCAGAGGACTTTGTTGGAAGAGTGATATAGGATAATTTTTCAGTGCGAAAAGAAAGAAACGACGTGGACATGGATGACGCGCAGGCTCCCCAGCTAGCAGCTAACCCTGCTAACACACCTCCAAATGCAACGTTTAAGATTCAACATCCAGAAGCATTTGACTTTGCAAAGCCCCACGAATGGGAGAGGTGGATCAGACGCTTTGAAAGATTCAGAATGGCCAGTAACCTACATCTCAGCTCACAAGCCAACCAGGTAAACATACTAATTTACTGCATGGGCGATGAAGCGGACGACAGACCACGTGGTTAAACTTGAACCGAAACACAGCGACAACGATATGAGGAAAAAAACACGTTTGAGTTATACTTTGTGCGAGACGGTGGATTCGTATTGTATGAAGCACTCCACGGTAAATTACTAAGCGATCGCCTTGTGGTGGGACTCAGAGACACTAACTGAGCGGAACGAATGCAGTTAGACAAAGATTTGACACTGGAGAAAGCCGTTAACATGGCAAGACGGTCTTTCCATGAAACAGCAAACAGATCTCAGAGTAGAGGCGAAAAGGGAAATAGACACAGTGACAACTAGTCAATCAATCAATCAATCAATCAATGTTTATTTATATAGCCCTAAATCACAAGTGTCTCAAAGGGCTGCACAAGCCACAACGACATCCTCGGTACAAAGCCCACATAAGGGCAAGGAAAAACTCACCCCAGTGGGACGTCGATGTGAATGACTATGAGAAACCTTGGAGAGGACCGCATATGTGGGTAACCCCCCCCCCCCCTCTAGGGGAGACCGAAAGCAATGGATGTCGAGTGGGTCTGACATAATATTGTGAGAGTCCAGTCCATAGTGGATCCAACATAATAGTAAGAGTCCAGTCCATAGTGGGGCCAGCAGGACACCATCCCGAGCGGAGACGGGTCAGCAGCGCAGAGATGTTCCCAGCCAATGCACAGGCGAGCGGTCCACCCCGGGTCCCGACTCTGGACAGCCAGCACTTCATCCATGGCCACCGGATCTGTGCCCCCGCCCCCCCTCCACAAGGAAAAGGGGAGCAGAGGAGAGAAGAAAAGAAACGGCAGATCAACTGGTCTAACAGGGGGGCTATTTAAAGGCTTAGAGTATACAAATGAGTTTTAAGATGGGACTTAAATGCTTCTACTGAGGTAGCATCTCTAATTGTTACCGGGAGGGCATTCCATAGTACTGGAGCCCCAATAGAAAACGCTCTATAGCCCGCAGACTTTTTTGGGGCTCTGGGAATCACTAATAAGCCGGAGTTCTTTGAACGCAGATTTCTTGCCGGGACATATGGTACAATGCAATCGACAAGATAGGACGGAGCTAGACCGTGTAGTATTTTATACGTAAGTAGTAAAACCTTAAAGTCACATCTTAAGTGCACAGGAAGCCAGTGCAGGTGAGCCAGTATAGGTATGTTTATAAGTATATAAAGGTATATACAGTATAGGTATGTTTATAAGTATATAAAGGTATATACAGTATAGGCGTAATATGATCAAACTTTCTTGTTCTTGTCAAAAGTCTAGCAGCCGCATTTTGTACCAACTGTAATCTTTTAATGCTAGACATAGGGAGACCCGAAAATAATACGTTACAGTAGTCGAGACGAGACGTAACGAACGCATGAATAATGATCTCAGCGTCGCTAGTGGATAAAATAGAACGAATTTTAGCGATATTACGGAGATGAAAGAAGGCCGTTTTAGTAACACTCTTAATGTGTGACTCAAACGAGAGAGTTGGGTCGAAAATAATACCCAGATTCTTTACTGATTCGCCTTGTGTAATTGTTTGGTTGTCAAATGTTAAGGTGATATTTTTAAATAAATGTCGGTGTTTAGCAGGACCGATAATCAGCATTTCCGTTTTCTTGGCGTTGAGTTGCAAGAAGTTAGCGGACATCCATTGTTTAATTTCATTAAGACACGCCTCCAGTTGACTACAATCCGGCGTGTTGGTCAGCTTTAGGGGCATGTAGAGTTGGGTGTCATCAGCATAGCAATGAAAGCTAACACCGTATTTGCGTACGATGTCGCCTAGCGGCAGCATGTAGGTACTAAAGAGTGCTGGGCCAAGAACCGAACCCTGAGGAACTCCGCACGTTACCTTAACATAGTCCGAGGTCACATTATTATGGGAGACTAGATACAAGAAACAAAAACAGTACACACCCGAAAACATCGTCACAACAAAAACACACGCCCACAAGGATGAAGGTTCCAACAGACAGACAATGCTATAGATGTGGAAAATCCCCAAAAATGGAAAATTACAGTGCCCAGCCAAAGACCTGACTTGCCACACGTGGAAAAAAAGGACACTCTAGTAAGGTGTGTAAAACAGGTAAATCAGTGCACGTGGTGCAAGCCAGTGCAAGCTGCTGTGAAGATCCTTTGTTTTTTGGAGCACTAGATGCCGGCACAGATCCATGGTATGCGGACATAACCATCAGAAACCACAAAGTCAGATTTAAGATTGACACAGGTGCAGACGTATCAGCTATTTCAACACAAACATACCACAAGATTGCCACTCAGAGCTAACAGAAACAAACATACCATTAATTGGGCCGAGTGGCACAGCTCTTTCTGTAACTGGCAAATACATGGCATCACTCTGCATAGGAGAGCAGGTAGTTCAGGAACCGATTTATACGTCATAAAAGGTCTTTCGGTGGCTTTGCTAAGCAGACCAGCCAGTGATAAACTCAACCTTGTCTCGCGGGCAGACATCATTGACAAGGGAACAATGGCGGAGAGTCTTACCCTAGGACAGGGGTGCTCACACTTTTTCTGCAGGCGAGCTACTTTTCAATTGATCAAGTCGTGGGGATCTACCTCATTCATATATATAATTTATATTTACTTATTTATGAAATATATGTTTTTGTTAACAAGTTAAAGGTGTTTAATGATAATGCAAGCATGTTTAACACATATAGTTAATATTGTTAAAAAATTAAAGGTGTTTAATGATAATACAAGTATGTTTAATACATATAGTTAATATTGTTAACAAGTTAAAGGTGTTTAAAGATAATGCAAGCATATAGTTAATATTGTTAACAAAATAAAGGTGTTTAATGATAATACAAGCATGTTTAACACATAGTTAATATTGTTAATAAATTAAAGGTGTTTAATGATAATACAAGAATGTTTAATACATAGAGTTAATATTGTTAACAACTTAAAGGTGTTTAAAGATAATACAAGCATGTTTAACACATATAGTTAATATTGTTAATAAGTTAAAGGTGTTTAAAGATAATACAAGCATGTTTGACACATATAGATTCCTTTCTTTCATGAAGACAAGAATATAAGTTGGTGTATTACCTGATTCTGATGACTTGCATTGATTGGAATCAGACAGTGGTGCTGATACGTCCGCATTTTCAAATGGAGGAGAAAAAAAGTCCTCCTTTCTGTCCAATACCACATGAAAGTGGTTGGTTTTTGGCATCTTATTTGTCCAGCTTCCGTACTCCTTTGTATACACTTTACAAGAAATACATTGTCGGCAAACTCCGTAGCTTGCTAGCTTGTGCACGTTAGCTTTCTGAGACTCTTATTTGTTAGCGCAACTGTGCAACTGTGCAGTCGGTCTTTGGAGTTTTGACGACAGGTATGGCGCCAGAGTCTGTTGAAATAAAGTGTTTCTCGCCTTCCTGTCGGTAATTTTAATGAGCTGGCAGCAGCCAGCGTCATCTCGGGTGCCGTGAATGTCAATCAAGTGACGAAAGTGACGTCATAGTGAAGATTTATGATCGCTCATTTTTAGGACTATTTTTTTAATGCCTGGCTGGTGATCGACTGACACACCCTCCGAGATCGACTGGTAGCTCGCGATCGACGTAATGAGCAAGCCACTGAGATATCTTCATTCCAAAAAGAACCAGTGAATCTGGAGCAGTGAACAGCAGATAGCTTTCAATCAGCTTGAGAACGACCTGACTTTGAGCCCTTTGTTTACCCTCTATGACCCCAACAAGGAGCTAAAACTGTCAGCAGATGCTGACGGAGAGCACCGAGTCTGTACTCTTGCAAAAAGAGGGGGAAGAGTGGAGGCATGTGGCATATGCATCACGTTCGATGACTGCCACAGAACAAAGTTATGCTCAAGTGGAAAAATAAGCTTTGGCACTGACTTTGTGTTGTGAAAGGTTCCGAGACTTTCTCATCGAAAGACAATTTTAACTAGCCACCAGGCTTGTGATCAGTTTATTAGGTCACCAAATGCTAACAGAGCTACTCTCCTAGAATACAACGATTTAGACTTTGGGTCATGAGGTACAGTTATGACATCTCACACACACCAGGCAACGCACTACACACAGCAGACACATTGACATGAGCTCCAGTAGCCTCGGACACAGGACAAGACAAATATTTACTGGATGATACTAACATATACATGGAAGAAGTGGTAAACAACATGCCAGCTAGCTGTGTGTACATGTCACAGTTGAGAGAGCAGCTAAAAGAGGACGCTGTTTGCTCAGAAGTCGTGTCACATTGTCAGAGTGAGTGGCCAGAATAATGTAGACGTTCAGGTACAGTGAAGGCATATTGGCCAGAAAGAGCAATGCTAACTTTGCATGATGATCTGTTATTAAAAGGTTCCAGACTTGTTATCCCCACAGCTATGCACAACTCTTGTCTTAGCAGCACTGCATGAGGGACATCAAGGAATGAAACAATGCAAAGAGCAAGCCAGAGAAGCGGTGTGGTGGCCGGGCCGAAGTAGCCAATTAAACGAAATGGTAACAAACTGCACAAACTTGCATAAAAGTACAAACAAATTAAGCTTGAATTAAAAGCAAAGTTTCAGATTCTCATTTACTTTTGCATCCTATCGGCAGAGGTCCATAATGCTAGTGGGATGTCCCCCAACTGTCATGTACTGTTGGCAACAATGTGGCTGATAAATGCATGATCCATCCATCCATCCATCCATCTTCTTCCGCTTATCCGAGGTCGGGTCGCGGGGGCAGCAGCCTAAGCAGGGAAGCCCAGACTTCCCTCTCCCCAGCCACTTCGTCCAGCTCCTCCCGGGGATCCGAGGCGTTCCCAGGCCAGCCGGGAGACATAGTCTTCCCAACGTGTCCTGGGTCTTCCCCGTGGCCTCCTACCGGTCGGTGGTGCCCTAAACACCTCCCGAGGGAGGCGATCGGGTGGCATCCTGACCAGATGCCCGAACCACCTCATCTGGCTCCTCTCGATGTGGAGGAGCAGCGGCTTTACTTTGAGCTCCCCCCGGATGGCAGAGCTTCTCACCCTATCTCTAAGGGAGAGCCCCGCCACCTGGCGGAGGAAACTCATTTCGGCCGCTTGTACCCGTGATCTTGTCCTTTCGGTCATAACCCAAAGCTCATGACCATAGGTGAGGATGGGAACGTAGATCGACCGGTAAATTGAGAGCTTTGCCTTCCGGCTCAGCTCCTTCTTCACCACAACGGATCGATACAGCGTCCGCATTACTGAAGACACAGCACCGATCCGCCTGTCGATCTCACGATCCACTCTTCCCTCACTCGTGAACAAGACTCCGAGGTACTTGAACTCCTCCACTTGGGGCAAGATCTCCTCCCCACCCCGGAGATGGCACTCCACCCTTTTTCGGGCGAGAACCATGGACTCGGACTTGGAGCTGCTGATTCTCATCCCAGTCGCTTCACACTCGGCTGCGAACCGATCCAGCGAGAGCTGAAGATCCTGGCCAGATGAAGCCATCAGGACCACATCATCTGCAAAAAGCAGAGACCTAATCCTGCAGCCACCAAACCAGATCCCCTCAACGCCTTGACTGCGCCTAGAAATTCTGTCCATAAAAGTTATGAACAGAATGGGTGACAAAGGACAGCCTTGGCGGAGTCCAACCCTCACTGGAAACGTGTCCGACTTACTACCGGCAATGCGGACCAAGCTCTGGCACTGATCATACAGGGAGCGGACTGCCACAATCAGACAGTCCGATACCCCGTACTCTCTGAGCACTCCCCACAGGACTTCCCGAGGGACACGGTCGAATGCCTTCTCCAAGTCCACAAAACACATGTAGACTGGTTGGGCAAACTCCCATGCACCCTGAAGGACCCTGCCATTTTTTATATGTATAATCCCAAAATAATCTACCTTTATAAGGATACAAATCTTCAATCCTGATGGACACACAGATTGATTCCACAATTATCTAATATTTTCCTTGTTGTGGGTACCATTTTTTAGTGTGGAAGTCTCATATTGATCTTGTATTGTGATCTCTTTGACAATGTAGGTATGTTGTTATAGGTCTGGATTGAGGTCACAGTTGATTGTAGGTAAGAATAGGAACAATGATCTCAGAATAGCGGCATCTGTGTTTGCAGCCAGCGTACCTTACACTGAACGTCTCTATCACATATTAAGTGACACATTAAAGCAGCTTGTTACAAGTAGACACCGTATATTTATATCCATTTCCTGTTTGTCATCCCGGGCTGCCTTACATCTTCCTGTCTGTGTTTTTATTGCGGTGAATGGCAGGATGTAATTACGCTGAGACGAGGACGCTGTCTCCATGCCTTGCAACGGTTTCGGAGCTGAGTTGTTTAAGGGTTTCCCGATAATTATTCACTGCTAATTTGTCCCTCTTTTTGCAACTTATCGCCTTAACTGTTTGATGAATGTGTGTTATTAAACATAATCATTTTCACTGTACAGTCGCAGAGCAATGTTTGATGATGACTTTAATGTAATCACACTTGTCACTCGGCTGCTGTGGTTTTCCAGCTCTTTAATTCACAAACTCAACATGAACGATTTGCGAAAAAGGACTTTAAATGATTTATAGTAAAAATAAATTTTAACTGATGACTTTTTAAGCTATTTGTCAAGTCATGCACTGCAAAAAGTCAGTGTTCATAAACAAGAAAAAAAACATACAAAAATGAGGGGTATTTTACTTGAACTAAGCAAAATTATCTGCCAATAGAACAAGAAAATTTGGCTTGTCAAGACTTTCCAAAACAAGTAAAATTAAAGCTGCAAGCAGCATTGGTCGGGCCCGCGTATTTGGCAGGTGCTAGTCCTAAGTGTCCCAATACTATTGTCCAGTTTTAGTCCTAAGTGTCCCAATACTTTTGTCAAGTTGTAGTCCTAAGTGTCCCAATACTTTTGGCCAGTGTAGGTGTCCCAATACTTTTGTCCAGTGGTAGTCCCAAGTTTCCCAATACTGTTGTCGACTTTTAGTCCTAACTGTCCCAATACCTTTGTCCATTGGTAGTCATAAGTGTCCCAAAACATTTGTCTACTTTTAGTCAGAATTGTCCCAATACTTTTGTCTAGTGTACCTACCTTGTCTACCTTGCTTCCTGCTTTTAAGCAGCCATCTTAAAAAAACAGCAGCGCAGCAGGTCTTTGAAGGGTCATAAAATCAAAACCGGAGCAGTTATTAAAACGCCCATCTATCCTTTTAATCACAAGGGTTTAATCTCTCTCCTGTGTTAGTTTGAAGCCGAAACAACAAACGCGCTCAGAGGAGATAGATTTTGAAGAAAGGTGACCGGTTTTTACAAAAATGTTGTTTTGAAGGGGGAATAGCAAACTTCCTGTTGATTTTTGCTGGGGGTTGTCAATTTATGAAATGTAGGTCTAAGTGAGACCTACATAGAGGTTTTTGTTTCATGTCTCTCCGACCTTCCCAGTGGGAGTTACAGGCAGTTTTGTCATTTTTTTCTTCCGAGGAGCAGTTTTTTCTGCGTTTTATTCAAAAATTGCGCTAGAGCGCAATTTTGAGATTTGGGGTTAGGTTTTTTTATTAGATCGCAATTTTTGCCAGTCCTGATGTGTGTGTTCAGTTCGGTGAGTTTTGAAGCATGTTAAGTGGGTCAAATTACAGCTCAAAGAGGCAAAAGTGACTGTTTTTAGTACTTTTTTGTCTTGAAGGGGGAATTGCCAACTTCCTGTTGATTTCTGCCCGATGATATACGATTATGAAAACTAGGTCTGAGTCAGACCTACATAAAGGTTTTTGTTTCATGTCTGTCCGATCTTCCTAGTGGGAGATATAGGCAGTCTATTTTTTTTTCCCTAGGGGGCGCTAGAGCGCAATTTTGAGTTTTGGGGTTCGGTTTTTTTAAAAAAAGGTAATTTTCGCAGGTCCTGATGTGTGGGTCAAATATGGTGAGTTTTGAAGCATGTTAAGTGGGTCAAATTACAGTTTGTTGTGGCGGCGGAAGAATAAAGAATAATAAAACGAACGAATAACAATAGGTCCTTATGTCCCATTGCATAAGGACTCCCTTTGGGAGTCCTTTTGCAATGGGCCATTGCGGGCCCTAATTAAAGCTGCAAGCAGCATTGGTCGGGCCCGCGTATTTGGCAGGTGCTAGTCCTAAGTGTCCCAATACTATTGTCCAGTTTTAGTCCTAAGTGTCCCAATACTTTTGTCAAGTTGTAGTCCTAAGTGTCCCAATACTTTTGGCCAGTGTAGGTGTCCCGATACTTTTGTCCAGTGGTAGTCCTAAGGCCCGCGTCCTAAGGCCCGCGTATTTGGCAGGTGCTAGTCCTAAGTGTGGCCCTGCGATGAGGTGGCGACTTGTCCAGGGTGTACCCCGCCTTCCGCCCGATTGTAGCTGAGATAGGCTCCAGCGCCCCCCCGCAACCCCAAAGGGAATAAGCGGTAGAAAATGGATGGGATGGATAGTCCTAAGTGTCCCAATACTATTGTCCAGTTTTAGTCCTAAGTGTCCCAATACTTTTGTCAAGTTGTAGTCCTAAGTGTCCCAATACTTTTGGCCAGTGTAGGTGTCCCAATACTTTTGTCCAGTGGTAGTCCTAAGGCCCGCGTCCTAAGGCCCGCGTATTTGGCAGGTGCTAGTCCTAAGTGTGGCCCTGCGATGAGGTGGCGACTTGTCCAGGGTGTACCCCGCCTTCCGCCCGATTGTAGCTGAGATAGGCTCCAGCGCCCCCCCGCGACCCCAAAGGGAATAAGCGGTAGAAAATGGATGGGATGGATAGTCCTAAGTGTCCCAATACTATTGTCCAGTTTTAGTCCTAAGTGTCCCAATACTTTTGTCAAGTTGTAGTCCTAAGTGTCCCAATACTTTTGGCCAGTGTAGGTGTCCCAATACTTTTGTCCAGTGGTAGTCCTAAGTGTCCCAATACTTTTGTCCAGTGTAGGCGTCCCAATACTTTTGTCCAGTGGTAGTCCTAAGGCCCGCGTCCTAAGGCCCGCGCATTTGGCAGGTGCTAGTCCTAAGTGTGGCCCTGCGATGAGGTGGTGACTTGTCCAGGGTGTACACCGCTTTCCGCCCGATTGTAGCTGAGATAGGCTCCAGCGCCCCCCGCGACCCCAAATGGAATAAGCGGTAGAAAATGGATGGGATGGATAGTCCTAAGTGTCCCAATACTATTGTCCAGTTTTAGTCCTAAGTGTCCCAATACTTTTGTCAAGTTGTAGTCCTAAGTGTCCCAATACTATTGTCCAGTTTTAGTCCTAAGTGTCCCAATACTTTTGTCAAGTTGTAGTCCTAAGTGTCCCAATACTTTTGGCCAGTGGTAGTCCTAAGTTTCCCAATACTGTTGTCTACTTTTAGTCCTAACTGTCCCAATACCTTTGTCCATTGGTAGTCATAAGTGTCCCAAAACTTTTGTCTACTTTTAGTCAGAATTGTCCCAATACTTTTGTCTAGTGTACCTACCTTGTCTGCATTGTGTGGGCACGCTGGTGCTTCCTGCTTTTAAGCAGCCATCTTAAAAAAACAGCAGCGCAGCGGGTCTTTGAAGGGTCATAAAATCAAAACCGGAGCAGTTATTAAAACGCCCATCTATACTTTTAATCACAAGGGTTCAATCTCTCTCCTGTGTTTGTTTGAAGCCGAAACAACAAACGCGCTCAGAGGAGATAGATTTTGAAGAAAGGTGACCGGTTTTTACAAAAATTTTGTTTTGAAGGGGGAATAGCAAACTTCCTGTTGATTTTTGCTGGGGGTTGTCAATTTATGAAATGTAGGTCTAAGTGAGACCTACATAGAGGTTTTTGTTTCATGTCTCTCCGACCTTCCCCGTGGGAGTTACAGGCAGTTTTGTCATTTTTTTCTTCCGAGGAGCAGTTTTTTCTGCGTTTTATTCAAAAATTGCGCTAGAGCGCAATTTTTGAGATTTGGGGTTAGGTTTTTTTATTAGATCGCAATTTTTGACAGTCCTGATGTGTGTGTTCAGTTCGGTGAGTTTTGAAGCATGTTAAGGGGGTCAAATTACAGCTCAAAGAGGCAAAAGTGACTGTTTTTAGTACATTTTTGTCTTGAAGGGGGAATTGCCAACTTCCTGTTGATTTTTGCTGGGGGTTGTCAATTTATGAAATGTAGGTCTACATAGAGGTTTTTGTTTCATGTCTCTCCGACCTTCCCACTGGGAGTTACAGGCAGTTTTGTCATTTTTTTCTTCCGAGGAGCAGTTTTTTCTGCGTTTTATTCAAAAATTGCGCTAGAGCGCAATTTTGAGATTTGGGGTTAGGTTTTTTTATTAGATCGCAATTTTTGCCAGTCCTGATGTGTGTGTTCAGATCGGTGAGTTTTGAAGCATGTTAAGGGGGTCAAATTACAGCTCAAAGAGGCAAAAGTGACTGTTTTTAGTACATTTTTGTCTTGAAGGGGGAATTGCCAACTTCCTGTTGATTTTTGCTGGGGGTTGTCAATTTATGAAATGTAGGTCTACATAGAGGTTTTTGTTTCATGTCTCTCCGACCTTCCCAGTGGGAGTTACAGGCAGTTTTGTCATTTTTTTCTTCCGAGGAGCAGTTTTTTCTGCGTTTTATTCAAAAATTGCGCTAGAGCGCAATTTTGAGATTTGGGGTTAGGTTTTTTTTATTAGATCGCAATTTTTGCCAATCCTGATGTGTGTGTTCAGTTCGGTGAGTTTTGAAGCATGTTAAGGGGGTCAAATTACAGCTCAAAGAGGCAAAACTGACTGTTTTTAGTAAATTTTTGTCTTGAAGGGGGAATTGCCAACTTCCTGTTGATTTTTGCTGGGGGTTGTCAATTTATGAAATGTAGGTCTACATAGAGGTTTTTGTTTCATGTCTCTCCGACCTTCCCACTGGGAGTTACAGGCAGTTTTGTCATTTCTTTCTTCCGAGGAGCAGTTTTTTCTGCGTTTTATTCAAAAATTGCGCTCTAGCGCATTTTTGGGGTTAGGTTTTTTTATTAGATCGCAATTTTTGCCAGTCCTGATGTGTGTGTTCAGTTCGGTGAGTTTTGAAGCATGTTAAGGGGGTCAAATTACAGCTCAAAGAGGCAAAAGTGACTGTTTTTAGTACATTTTTGTCTTGAAGGGGGAATTGCCAACTTCCTGTTGATTTTTGCCCGAGGAAATTAATTAATGAAAAGTAGGGCTAAGTGAGCCCTACATAGAGGGTTTTTGTTTCATGTCTCTACAACATTCGTACTGGGAGTTATAAGCAGTTTTCTTTCTAGGGGGCGCTAGAGCGCAATTTTGAGTTTTGGGGTTCGGTTTTTTTATTAAAAGACAATTTTCGCAGGTCCTGATGTGTGGGTCAAATATGGTGAGTTTTGAAGCATGTTAAGTGGGTCAAATTAGTGCTCAAAGAGGCGGCGGAATAATAATAAAACCTTAGAAAAACAATAGGTCCTTATGTCCCATTGCAAAAGGACTCCCGTTGGGATTCCTTTTACAATGGGCCATGCGGGCCCTAATTAGCTAACCTCAATGAACCCAAAAATACCTTAAAATAAGTATTTCCTCACTAATAACAAGTGCACTTTTCTTGATCGAAAAAAACAAATATGAGACCTTTTTTCTCAATATGTTGAAAAATATTCTTAAATGAAGTAAACGCCAGTGCCATTATCTTGACATAATGATATGCGCTCGGCATTACATTTCTTGAAACCAGCAAATTTATACTAAAAACTCATTTATTATTCTTAATGGAAAGGCAACAAGGCAACCGCTTGTCTCCTAGCCGCTCAGGCAAATCATATTGTCTAAAAATGCATTTTTCCATCAATAACATGACATCATCGCGCCAAGTGTGTGCTCTTTCAGTCAATTAGTGCGCAAGGAATATATGTATATATATATATATATATATATCATACCTGCCAACTACTCCGGTTTTCCCGTAATTAGTACGGTTTTCATCAACCTATTCCGGGTTACGGTTGCAGTGATAAAAAATACGGTTTTTCATTAATTAAAAAAAATAATTTTTTTTTAAGTTTTATTCACGAAATCGCGTAACAACAATGACAATCGACACTGCTTCCCGTAACTTCCTATCGAGCCATTCCGAATGCCATGCGCGAGGCTATTTATAGCACCGCTGCCAAGCACGAGGCCATTGTTTCCAAACGAGCGAACGATCATGGAATCAGCCGGCGAAAAATCGCAAACGAGTCTTAAACCGAAAAGAAAACTGCAGTCATTCCGTGAAGAATATTCCAAAAGCCTATCCGGGAATAATTATCCGTTCCAAAAAGGGTGAAAACTACGCGAATTGCACCTTGTGCAGACAAGATTTTTCGATCGGACACGGAGGGATTAGCGATGTAAAAGACCACGTTGGGACAAAAAAACACAAGTCTAATGCCGTTGCTAGCGATACAAGTGGAAAACTTTCAACGTTTTTCGTCGCCCAAACAGATTCTTTGGATGTGATAAATGCCGAAGTTTTATTTACGGAGGCAATAATTGAGCATGGACTTCCAATCGCACTGGCTGATCACATGGGACAGTTATTTCGGAAAATGTTTCCCGACTCGAAAATCGCCAAAAAATATGGATGTGGTCGAACCAAAACATCAAACATTATTCAGTGTCTTGGAACAGAATCCTCAAAAAGTATCGCCGATGTCATGAAGACGGAACCATTTAGCATGTCGACTGACGGCAGCACCGATTATGACGATGTAAAACTGTACCCCATTTGTGTTCGATATTTCGATGACGACATTGGAAAAGTATTGTCAGTACTTCTGTCTTTGAGGGAATGCAATACGGCTTCCACAGGCGAAAACATTTACAAAATACTCGCGGAAGAAATAGACTCAAACGAAATTCCTTGGCAGAATTTGATTTGCTTTGCTGCCGATAATGCTGCAGTGATGATGGGATCTAAAAAGGGTGTTGCAGCTTTCATTACGGAAATGTCTCCTTCGGTTTACATCGCCGGTAAGTACAGTTCGTAGCATAAAAAAACTCACAAAACATAAAATTTTAAGTAAATCTTTTATTACATAAACAATAAATCAAATCAAAAATAATTTCCGTGTACAGTATATCTTTTTATTTGTGATAACGATAACATGTTCAAAACAAAATAATTTCAAACTATTGAAGTTAGCTTACAGAATAAACATGTCAATCAACCCATATGATTTTTGCTGTAATATTTTTGTTTTGAAAAGTCACTGTGACTGATAGAAAAGTGATGGTTTTAGCAACATTTTAACCTGTCTGAATGCTAATAATCATTTTGCGTCGGGGGGCGAACCCTGAACCCCCCACCAGGACTTGCGGCCCCTGGACCCTGGCTACTAGGTTTTTCTGATTTCAAAAGTTGGCAGGTATGTGAACGATTTGCGAAAAAGGACTTTAAATGATTTATAGTAAAAATACATTTTAACTGATGACTTTTTTAACTGATGACTTTTTAAGCTATTCGTCAAGTCATGCACTGCAAAAAGTCAGTGTTCATAAACAGGAAAAAAAACATACAAAAATGAGGGGTATTTTACTTGAACTAAGCAAAATTATCTGCCAATAGAACAAGAAAATTTGGCTTGTCAAGACTTTCCAAAACAAGTCAAATTAAAGCTGCAAGCAGCATTGGTCGGGCCCGCGTATTTGGCAGGTGCTAGTCCTAAGTGTCCCAATACTATTGTCCAGTTTTAGTCCTAAGTGTCCCAATACTTTTGCCAAGTTGTAGTCCTAAGTGTCCCAATACTTTTGGCCAGTGTAGGTGTCCCAATACTTTTGTCCAGTGGTAGTCCTAAGTTTCCCAATACTGTTGTCTACTTTTAGTCCTAACTGTCCCAATACCTTTGTCCATTGGTAGTCATAAGTGTCCCAAAACTTTTGTCTACTTTTAGTCAGAATTGTCCCAATACTTTTGTCTAGTGTACCTACCTTGTCTGCATTGTGTGGGCACGCTGGTGCAGCATCAGCGCAGCGGATCTTTGAAGGGTCATAAAATCAAAACCGGAGCAGTTATTAAAACACCCATCTATACTTTTAATCACAAGGGTTTAATCTCTCTCCTGTGTTAGTTTGAAGCCGAAACAACAAATGCGCTCAGAGGAGATAGATTTTGAAGAAAGGTGACCGGTTTTTACAAAAATTTGTTTTGAAGGGGGAATAGCAAACTTCCTGTTGATTTTTGCTGGGGGTTGTCAATTTATGAAATGTAGGTCTAAGTGAGACCTACATAGAGGTTTTTGTTTCATGTCTCTCCGACCTTCCCAGTGGGAGTTACAGGCAGTTTTGTAATTTTTTTCTTCCGAGGAGCAGTTTTTTCTGCGTTTTATTCAAAAATTGCGCTAGCGCGCAATTTTGAGATTTGGGGTTAGGTTTTTTTATTAGATCGCAATTTTTGCCAGTCCTGATGTGTGTGTTCAGTTCGGTGAGTTTGGAAGCATGTTAAGGGGGTCAAATTACAGCTCAAAGAGGCAAAAGTGACTGTTTTTAGTACATTTTTGTCTTGAAGGGGGAATTGCCAACTTCCTGTTGATTTTTGCTGGGGGTTGTCAATTTATGAAATGTAGGTCTACATAGAGGTTTTTGTTTCATGTCTCTCCGACCTTCCCACTGGGAGTTACAGGCAGTTTTGTCATTTTTTTCTTCCGAGGAGCAGTTTTTTCTGCGTTTTATTCAAAAATTGCGCTAGAGCGCAATTTTGAGATTTGGGGTTAGGTTTTTTTATTAGATCGCAATTTTTGCCAGTCCTGATGTGTGTGTTCAGTTCGGTGAGTTTTGAAGCATGTTAAGGGGGTCAAATTACAGCTCAAAGAGGCAAAAGTGACTGTTTTTAGTACATTTTTGTCTTGAAGGGGGAATTGCCAACTTCCTGTTGATTTTTGCTGGGGGGTTGTCAATTTATGAAATGTAGGTCTACATAGAGGTTTTTGTTTCATGTCTCTCCGACCTTCCCACTGGGAGTTACAGGCAGTTTTGTCATTTTTTTCTTCCGAGGAGCAGTTTTTTCTGCGTTTTATTCAAAAATTGCGCTAGAGCGCAATTTTTGAGATTTGGGGTTAGGTTTTTTTATTAGATCGCAATTTTTGCCAGTCCTGATGTGTGTGTTCAGTTCGGTGAGTTTTGAAGCATGTTAAGGGGGTCAAATTACAGCTCAAAGAGGCAAAAGTGACTGTTTTTAGTACATTTTTGTCTTGAAGGGGGAATTGCCAACTTCCTGTTGATTTTTGCTGGGGGGTTGTCAATTTATGAAATGTAGGTCTACATAGAGGTTTTTGTTTCATGTCTCTCCGACCTTCCCACTGGGAGTTACAGGCAGTTTTGTCATTTTTTTCTTCCGAGGAGCAGTTTTTTCTGCATTTTATTAGCGCAATTTTGAGATTTGGGGTTAGGTTTTTTTATTAGATCGCAATTTTTGCCAGTCCTGATGTGTGTGTTCAGATCGGTGAGTTTTGAAGCATGTTAAGGGGGTCAAATTACAGCTCAAAGAGGCAAAAGTGACTGTTTTTAGTACATTTTTGTCTTGAAGGGGGAATTGCCAACTTCCTATTGATTTTTGCTGGGGGTTGTCAATTTATGAAATGTAGGTCTACATAGAGGTTTTTGTTTCATGTCTCTCCGGCCTTCCCAGTGGTAAATACAGGCAGTTTTGTCATTTTTTTCTTCCGAGGAGCAGTTTTTTTCTGCGTTTTATTCAAAAATTGCGCTAGAGCGCAATTTTGAGATTTGGGGTTAGGTTTTTTTATTAGATCGCAATGTTTGCCAGTCCTGATGTGTGTGTTCAGTTCGGTGAGTTTTGAAGCATGTTAAGGGGGTCAAATTACAGCTCAAAGAGGCAAAAGTGACTGTCTTTTGTACATTTTTGTCTTGAAGGGGGAATTGCCAACTTCCTGTTGATTTTTGCTGGGGGTTGTCAATTTATGAAATGTAGGTCTACATAGAGGTTTTTGTTTCATGTCTCTCCGACCTTCCCACTGGGAGTTACAGGCAGTTTTGTCATTTTTTTCTTCCGAGGAGCAGTTTTTTCTGCGTTTTATTCAAAAATTGCGCTGAGCGCAATTTTTGAGATTTGGGGTTAGGTTTTTTTATTAGATCGCAATTTTTGCCAGTCCTGATGTGTGTGTTCAGTTCGGTGAGTTTTGAAGCATGTTAAGTGGGTCAAATTACAGCTCAAAGAGGCAAAAGTGACTGTTTTTAGTACATTTTTGTCTTGAAGGGGGAATTGCCAACTTCCTGTTGATTTCTGCCCGAGGAAATTAATTAATGAAAAGTAGGGCTAAGTGAGCCCTACATAGAGGTTTTTGTGTCATGTCTCTACAACATTCGTACTGGGAGTTATACGTTTTCTTTCTAGGGGGCGCTAGAGCGCAATTTTGAGTTTTGGGGTTCGGTTTTTTCATTAAAAGACAATTTTCGCAGGTCCTGATGTGTGGGTCAAATATGGTGAGTTTTGAAGCATGTTAAGTGGGTCAAATTAGTGCTCAAAGAGGCGGCGGAATAATAATAAAACCTTAGAAAAACAATAGGTCCTTATGTCCCATTGTAAAAGGACTCCCGTTGGGATTCCTTTTACAATGGGCCATGCGGGCCCTAATTAGCTAACCTCAATGAACCCAAAAATACCTTAAAATAAGTATTTTCTCACTAATAACAAGTGCACTTTTTGATTGAAAACACAAATATGAGACCTTTTTTCTCAATATGTTGAAAAATATTCTTAAATGAAGTAAATGCTAGTGCCATTATCTTGTCATAATGATATGCGCTCGGCATTACATTTCTTGAAACCAGCAAACTTATACTAAAAACTAATTTATTGTTCTTAATGGAAAGGCAACAAGGCAACCGCTTGTTACTCTCGGGGTCTCCTAGCCGCTCAGGAAAATCATATTGTCTAAAAATGCATTTTTCCATCGATAACATGACACATGTTAAATGTTTAAATATTAACTGTCAGTTTGCTGTACTGTGTCAACTGTACTACTATATGAGTACCAGTGACGTGCGGTGAGGTTGATGGCTGGTGAGGCACTGACTTCATCACAGTCAGATTTACAAACATATGAACCCTAAAGAGTATCTTATTCACCATTTGATTGGCAGCAGTTAACGGGTTATGTTTAAAAGCTCATACCAGCATTCTTCCCTGCTTGGCACCCAGCATCAAGGGTTGGAATTGGGGGTTAAATCACCAAAAATTATTCCCGGGCGCGGCGCCGCTGCTGCCCACTGCTCCCCTCACCTCCCAGGGGGTGAACAAGGGGATGGGTCGAATACAGACGACAAATTTCATTACACCTAGTGTGTGTGTGACAATCATTGGTACTTTAACTTAACTTTAACTTTACACATACAAACTATAGCACACAAAAAAGCACATTTAATAAAAAAAAACATTATTATGGTCTTACCTTTACTTATAAATTAAGTCCATGCGCCGCAACTAAAGCCCTCACTTCAACTTTCCACGTGCAAGATTGAATCTATTTAAAAAAGTGTAACCGAGGGTTTATAAATGTCGCCTATACTGTATGAAACTACAAAATAACAAACACGGAGGCTCCAGTTTACACGAGGACCACTTTATTTACCTTCTTTCAAAAACTTACGCTCCACTCCGTGTCATCACTTCCGCTCTTAGCGCCTTCAAAATAAGAGCTCAAGGCATATACTATATAACAGCGCATAACAGGAACTTAACATCACAAAGAGGAAATCCCATGAAAATAATAATAATAATAATAATACCTGGGATTTATATAGCGCTTTTCTAAGTACCCAAAGTCGCTTTACATGTAGAACCCATCATTCATTCACACCTGGTGGTGGTAAGCTACTTTCATAGCCACAGCTGCCCTGGGGTAGACTGACGGAAGCGTGGCTGCAATTTGCGCCAACGGCCCCTCCGACCACCACCTATCATTCATCATTCAATTCACCGGTGTGAGTGGCACCGGGGGCAAAGGGTGAAGTTTCCCGCCCAAGGACACAATGGCAGCGATTTTTGGATGGTAAGAGGCGGGGAGCGAACCTGCAACCCTCAGGTTTCTGGCACGGTTGCTCTACCCACTATGCCATGCCGCCCCGAAATAGGTTACAAAAGTTATTTAATAAGAAGCCAAAAAGTGCAAAAACAATAATGTTCGTGTTGGAGGAGTTGTGAATTAGATACACCAGCAGTCTGCAGGTGTACCTAATGTTGTGGCCCTGCAGTCATTCACAACTCCTCCAACACCAACATTATTGTTTTTGCACTTTTTGGCTTCTTATGAAATAACTTTTTTAAATAGATTCAATCTTGCAAGTGGGAAGTTTAAGTGTGGGCTTTTGTTGATATAACAATTCTACGGCGGGGGTGCAAGAGGCGGGATTACTGGAGCCTCAGCCAGTGCGTCTTTTGCAGCCGTTTTATGATCGCTCAGCACAAGAAATACGTTACACACATACAGTTGTTAACAAAATACACTGTACATTATATACCTCAGCTAACTAAACTATGGAAATGTATAATATAATTCATATAGCAATACAGTCTCACTGCACAGCAGGCCAGCAGTTAGCCGAGTCCGGAATCCATGTTGAGGCACTGAGTGACGTGCCTCAACTGGCTGCTGTTCACCGCACCGTCTCTTCTCAGTATTTGAACTGCAAATGTGAAAATTCAGCGATTTTGAATAAAAATAATCTAAAACTGGTGAAGTTAAATGGAAAATAACTTTATAGTATAATCACTGGATACATATAACAATTTAATTTTTTTTTTTTCTTTTTACCTTTTTTTTTCTTTCCATGACTGCACGTCACTGATGAGTACGTATTTTCTATTGTTTCATTGGAAATAAAACAGCAAAGTCCATTTGGCTGTCATCTGTTTTAATTATGAGACACAATTGTGTCAAAGTCATGATTTTTTTTTTTCATGCTTGAAATAAGAAATGATTACCGTATTTTCCGCACCATAAGGCGCCCTGGGTTATAAGCCGCGCCTTCAATGAACGGCATATTTCAAAACTTTGTCCACCTATAAGCCGCCCCGTGTTGTAAGCCGCATCTAACTGCGCTAAAGGAATGTCAAAAAAACAGTCAGATAGGTCAGTCAAACTTTAATAATATATTAAAAACCAGCGTGATGTGGGCGCGCATGGAGTCGTATATCAACATGGACGAAGCTGCGTGAAAAAAGCCACCCGGCCTCTTCGCGTAAACTTACCTTAACCACTCGCTCATCTTTTCTTCATCCATCCATCCCTTCGAGTTAGCTTTTATGATGACGCCGGATGGAAAGGTCTCTTTTGGCAAGGTCTTCCTTTTGAATATCACCATGGGTGGAAGTTTCTGGCCATTAGCATGGCAAGCTAGAACCACAGTGAAGGATGACTTCTCATTCCCTGTGGTGCGAATATTCACCGTACGTGCTCCCGTTGTATCCACAGTGCGGTTCACAGGAATATCAAAAGTCAGTGGAACCTCGTCCATGTTGATAATGTTCTCTGGCCGGATCTTTTTTTCAGCTATCTTGTTTTTACAATATGCACGGAAAGTAGCCAGCTTTTCTTGAAAGTCTTTAGGCAGTTGCTGTGAAATAGTAGTCCGTGTGCGGATGGAGAGATTGCGTCTTTTCATGAACCGGAAACCTGTCGCTTGGTAAGGGGCCATTTTGTGGTCTTTACAGATGTAAACACACAAAGGAAATGAAACGTAATATCCGCGCGCTTCTTCTTCTTCTACGTGGGCGGGTGGTTGCTTACAGTAGAAGAAGAAGCGCTTCCTGTTCTATGGGGGCGGGTGCTTACCTTGGCGGTTGCTTGCGTAGAAGAAGAAGCACTTCCTCTTCTACGGGGAAAAAAGATGGCGGCTGTTTACCGTAGTTGCGAGACCGAAACTTTATGAAAATGAATCTTAATATTAATCCATATATAAAGCGCACCGGGTTATAAGCCACACTGTCAGCTTTTGAGTAAATTTGTGGTTTTTAGGTGCGGCTAATAGTGCGGAAAATACGGTACTTTAAAAAAGTAGTTTTATACTTGTGAGTGTTGATGACACAGCTTTGCAACAGTTGATATTCTAGTTTCAAGCATGTTTTACTCAATATAGGTCATCAAATCTCAGCAACAAGCTGTAATATCTTACTGAGATCATTTAGGAGCAAAACACTTAAAACAAGTAAAACACTCTAACATAAAATCTGTTTAGTGAGAAGAATTATCTTATCAGACATAAAATAAGCATGTTACTTAGATTTCAGTTTTTGCAGTGTGCCGGTTTTCTTATACCGTATTTTCCGCACCATAAAGCGCCCTGGGTTATAAGCCGCGCCTTCAATGAACGGCATATTTCAAAACTTTGTCCACCTATAAGCCGCCCCGTGTTATAAGCCGCATCTAACTGCGCTAAAGGAATGTCAAAAAAACAGTCAGATAGGTCAGTCAAACTTTAATAATATATTAAAAACCAGCGTGATGTGGGCGCGCATGGAGTCGTATATCAACATGGACGGAGCTGCGTGAAAAAAGCCACCCGGCCTCTTCGCGTAAACTTAAACTTACCTTAACCACTCGCTCATCTTTTCTTCATCCATCCCTTCGAGTTAGCTTTTATGATGACGCCGGCTGGAAAGGTCTCTTTTGGCAAGGTCTTCCTTTTGAATATCACCATGGGTGGAAGTTTCAGGCCATTAGCATGGCAAGCTAGAACCACAGTGAAGGATGACTTCTCATTCCCTGTGGTGCGAATATTCACCGTACGTGCTCCCGTTGTATCCACAGTGCGGTTCACAGGAATATCAGTTGCTGTGAAATAGTAATCCGTGTGTGGATGGAGAGATTGCGTCTTTTCATGAACCGGATCCCTGTCGCTTTGTAGGAGCCATTTTGTGGTCTTTACAGATGTAAACACACAAAGGAAATTATAATATCCGCGCGCTTTTTCTTCTTCTACGCGGGCGGGTGGTTGCTTACAGTAGAAGAAGAAGCGCTTCCTGTTCTATGGGGGCGGGTGCTTACCTTGGCGGTTGCTTGCGTAGAAGAAGAAGCGCTTCCTGTTCTACCGGGAAAAAAGATGGCGGCTGTTTACCGAAGTTGCGAGACCGAAACTTTATGAAAATGAATCTTAATATTTATCCATATATAAAGCGCACAGGGTTATAAGGCGCACTGTCAGCTTTTGAGAAAATTTGTGGTTTTTAGGTGCGCCTTATAGTGCGGAAAATACGGTACCTATTTCATTGATTGAGCAGAAAGAAGTGTGGTATGCTTCAACCTTTACATCATTTTTTTTCCCGTATATTTTTGTGCGGGTTTTTTTGTTCAGATTTGTAGACTTGATTGACACAAAACGTTTTAGCATTGTGTGCACTTTTAAAGGAATGTATTGATGTGAGATTTCTGAAAACCAAGGTCTGCACTTAACAGAAAATAAGATCCACTTGTCTGTGTTACTTGACTTTCATGAGTCATTGTATCACACACACGTCTGGTCGGTGTTAGGTTGACTGCGGTACCGTCAAGTCCAATCATAAAAACAAGGCTCAAAGGGTACAAATGTAGCTAACATTACCAAAACATAACAAGTTGCAAAACATCCCGCAGTTCACGAGGGCTCCCATTTCGATACGATGACTCACGCAGTCATGACTTTGTGCCAGCGTCTGTTTCGGTTGAAGATTGCTCTTGTGTTAAAGCAATTAGTGTTAACAGTTGTCAACATGCCCTTCTACTGCTCGCCACGAACACCAGCTCCGGAGGTGGGTAGTAACGCGCTACATTTACTCCGTTACATCTACTTGAGTAACTTATGGGATAAATTGTACTTCTAAGAGTAGTTTTAATGCAACATACTTTTACTTTTACTTGAGTATATTTATAGAGAAGAAACGCTACTTTTACTCCGCTACTTTTATCTACATTCAGCTCGCTACTCGCTACTAATTTTGATCGATCTGTTAATGCACGCTTTGTTTGTTTTGGTTTGTCAGACAGACCTTCATAGTGCCTGCGTTTCAACAAATACAGTCACTGGTGACGTTTCACTCCGTTCCACCAATCAGATGCAGTCACCGGTGACGTTGGACCAATCAAACAGAGCCAGGCGGTCACATGACCTGACTTAAACAAGTTGAAAAACTTATTGGGGTGTTACCATTTAGTGGTCAATTGTACGGAATATGTACTGTACTGTGCAATCTACTAATAAAAGTTCCAATCAATCAATCAAAAGTGTGAAGGAAAAAATACCCTTTTTTTATTTCAACCGTACATCCCGTCAAAAGCCTAAAGACTGACTGCACAGTTCCTGTCTTCACAATAAAAGTGCCGCTCCATCGCGCCTGCGCTTTCAAAATAAGAGTCTCCGAAAGCCAGCGCAAACAAGCTAGCAAGCTACGGAGTTTGCCGCCAATGTATTTCTTGTAAAGTGTATAAAAACGAATATGGAAGCTGGACGAATAAGAAGCCAAAAACCAACCACTTTCATGTGGTATTAGACAGAAAGGAGGAACTTTTTTTCTCCTCCATTTGAAAACGTGGACGTTATCATCACTACTGTCTGATTACAATCAATGCAAGTCATCAGAATCAGGTAATACACCAACTTATATTCTTGTTTTCATGAAAGAAAGGAATCTATATGTGTTAAACATGCATGTATATTCATTAAAACACCTTTAACATGTAAACAAAAACGGCAAAATAAATAAATATAAATTATATACTGTATATATCAATGTATGTATATATATATATGTGTATATATATGTGTATATATATATGTGTGTGTGTATATATATATATATATATATATATATATATGTATGTGTGGGAAAAAAATCACAAGACTAATTCATCTCTACAGGCCTGTTTCATGAGGGGGGGTTCCCTCAATCATCAGGAGATTTTAATGGGAGCATTCACATACCATGGATTATATAGGGCACAGAGTGGGTGGGTACAGGCTGGTGTAGGGGCGTGGTGATTGGCTCATGTGTTACCTAGGAGGTGTTTCCGTCTGTGGCGGCATGCTGTTACAATTTCGCTGCGCTTGTTGAGGGATGACAGGTCTGGACGGTAAATAATAAACAGTTTTTCTTTCAAGCATAGGTTGCATCTTTTATTACCACTATTGTAAGGTGTGCTGGATGCAAGAATTTGCCATGTTATTGAATATTCAACATTATTGTCTTTGAGGTCCCAAATGTGTTTGCTGAGTTCTGTGGTATTCCGCAGGTTTTGGTTCCTGAAAGAAGCCTTGTGATTGTTCCATCTGGTTTTGAACTCTCCTTCAGTTAATCCTACATATGTGTCGGATGTGTTAATGTCCTTGCGTGTTACCTTAGATTGGTAGACAACTGATGTTTGTAAGCACCCCCCGTTGAGAGGGCAATCAGGTTTCTTTTGACATATATATATATATATATATATATATATATATATATATATATATATATATATATATGTGTGTGTGTGTATATGTTACTCATCAGTTACTCAGTACTTGAGTAGTTTTTTCACAACATACTTTTTACTTTTACTCAAGTAAATATTTGGGTGACTACTCCTTACTTTTACTTGAGTAATAAATCTCTAAAGTAACAGTACTCTTACTTGAGTACAATTTCTGGCTACTCTACCCACCTCTGACCAGCTCTGATTAAGTTTTTTCAAATACATCATTTCCCAGCACTCATCTCATGCGAAATGACAACGTGGTGCTGATTTATCTTTCCGCAAACTGATAGTCGTTTTCCGGTTTTGTGATCATACTGAAAGAAATGCCATTTTGCGAGACCGTGTGGGTGCCAGCTAAGCCAAGTAAGAACTCCTGCTTTGTTTCATGTTTGGTGTGATGGCTTTGGCAGCTATATAACAATACAGCATGGCCAGGATAATAGAATTCAGAGAGAGTAGTTATGCAACGTGGAATTACTCCCTTTTCTGTTGGCATGTCTGTTTCATTCACTGTCTAGATGACATTTGCTTGACAACTCAAGGAGAAGCTGCCACGTTCAGTTTACTTACTGAAATGAAGTGCTTTGTCAACGCTCCTTGTTTTACTCATCAAAACTGAAAGGCTGTTTGCTATCAGATAGCTATTTCCCTTTGTGTTAATTTGTTCTTTTTTGTTTTTGAATTGCAGTGAGCACTAAAATATGTTTTAAATGATCACAAAAGAACATTACTAAAACAAAACATGATCACACAGACATGACAAATAGGTGAAATTAGATAATCTCCCACGGCACACCAGACTGTATCATGATAATTACAAGAGGTTTGTGTTTCTTGTTTGGTATTTCTCTGTTGAAATAACTGATTAGTTACCCGCTGAACTGCTGCTGTGATGCCAAACTAGTTAGATTTTCGATGCTGGCGAAATATCTGTAGTAACCATACCTGCCGACTTTTGAAATCAGAAAAACCTAGTAGCCAGGGTCGGTAGGTCCAGGACAAAGTCCTGGTGGGGGGTTCAGGGGCCGACGCAAAATGATTATTAGCATTCAGACAGGTTAAAATGTTGCTAAAACCATCACTGTTTGGGCGACGAAAAACGTTGAAAGTTTTCCACTTGTATCGCTAGCAACGGCATTAGACTTGTGTTTTTTTGTCCCAACGTGGTCTTTTACATCGCTAATTCCTCCGTGTCCGATCGAAAAAATCTTGTCTGCACAAGGTGCAATTCGCGTAGTTTTCACCCTTTTTGGAACGGATAATTATTCCCGGATAGGCTTTTGAATATTCTTCACGGAATGACTGCGGTTTTCTTTTCGGTTTAAGACTCGTTTGCGATTTTTCTCCAGCTGATTCCATGATCGTTCGCTCGTTTGGAAACAATGGCAACTGTATGGCGTCACATTAGTGCCAAAAATCCGAGCGCATAAAAACTGTTATCGCGCGCTGATTCTCCACTTCGTGTGCGCGCGCGACACCATTTTGCGCGCGCGCGACGCCTTTCTGCGCGCTCTCTGTGTACTCCTGGCATCTCTCCTCGCGCTGTCATGTTTCTTTTTGGCACTTTGGGGGCGGGTATGCTTAGACGGCCCCTTCTTTCTGATTGGCTGTGAGCATTTTTCATATGACCAATCATTCTCCAGCGTAGCAACGTTGTAGCCATCTTACCTCGGACAGCTAGCCTCAATCATTACATTGATGTCAATGGTACATGTACTACTTAAATTACCATAACTTGCTCGATTTTCGACCAATTTACAAACGGTTTGCCTTGTTACAAATCTTATTACATGTAGATATGACATAGGATGCTGTACCTGTTGAAATTACCTCTTTCGCTTTAAAAAAAAATGACTTAATTGTGCAACATAGTTGTGTTGGGTCAGTGTTAGTCAGTTCTCTGATTATTTTAAACTGTTTCAGAATACATTATTAAAAGCTATTTTTTAACATTTTAAAAACCAAATTCAAAGATTATTTCATTAATTTTATGGCTGAATCAAAAGAAATTCCATAAATTAGAAAACAAATGTTCAAGAAGAAGTGAAAATATAAAATAATGTTATTGCTGGTGGACCAGTTCTGGCTGAAAGATGTGATTATGGTGTTTGTTGTCTTATTATTTATTTGGGTCACATTTTGTATTACCCTGTATTGTGTTTATGTGGTATGAAATAACCTTCATCAGCGCGCGGCATTTTTTTTATCCACTTCTTCCTCCGTAAATCTTGATACATATTTACGATGACCCGCCCTGCTATACTTCTGATTGGCTCTGAGCATTTTTCAGCGTTTTTTTGCCTGACCAATCAGAAAGGAGGGGCCGTCTAAGCATACCCGCCCCCAAAGTGCCAAAAAGAAACATGACAGCGCGAGGAGAGATCTCCCGTCCAAAGGCAAAACCCAGTAACTCAATTTTGGTCAAAACCGAGCTGATAATAATTTTGGAGTTACTAGGTGATATGCTGAACATTCTGAACGAAAATTGCAGGCTGGAATTGCGGATACCAATTAACATCAACAAAGCAGGAATCAAATCTCTGTGAATGGATGGGACTTTAATATAAAATAGATTGGTTTTCGTTTGTTTTATCAAAATCAGCTAGAAGTGAGTTACTAGGTTCTGCTTTTGGACGCGAGAGATGCCAGGAGTACACAGAGAGCGCGCAGAATGGCACCGCGCGCGGGCTAAAAGGCACCACGCGCGCGCAAAATGGTGTCGCGCGCGCGCACGAAGTGGAGAATCAGCGCGCGATAACAGTTTTTATGCGCTCGGATTTTTGGCACTAATGTGACGCCATACAACTGGTGCCTCGTGCTTGGCAGCGGTGCTATAAATAGCCTCGCGCATGGCATTCGGAATGGCTCGATAGGAAGTTACGGGAAGCAGTGTCGATTGTCATTGTTGTTACGCGATTTCGTGAATAAAACTTTTTTTTAAATATATTTTTTTAATTAATGAAAAAAATTATTTTTTTATCACTGCAACCGTAACCCGGAATAGGTTGATGAAAACCGTACTAATTACGGGAAAACCGGAGTAGTTGGCAGGTATGAGTAACATTCTAGACCTCTCGCCAGCTCTAATGGTTCTCACTTTATGAATGCTTAAATGGCCTGTGAAAGTCAATGTTGCGTCTGTGTGCTCAATAGAAAGAGCATGTGTTGGAAATGTAATGGGCTACAGACAGTCAGTAATACTGTAGGACATATCTAAGACAGGCACCGCAGCAAAGCTGGCAAACTCTTGTCAGCCACAGTGAAATCTAGCATATGAAATAATGTCACCGTCTATCCTTTTACTCAGTGCCTTGCCTATCCTGTCCAGACAGCAACAAGATCCTCAGTTTTTATTCTGTTTTCTCATGCATATAACAAACAATGTAAACCTCATCTGCTTCCCTTCCGCACATCAGAGCAGTGTATCTGAAATGAGGGCACACACCCGAGTGCCAACAGGACTAAAACCAAGCTGTGGAACGTGATTAAAATTACAACCCCCACACACACACACACACACACACACACACAGCTCAAGCGCAAGGACGGTCGCTGAGTCAATAAAGAAAATACAGTCAATGAGAGAACATAAACAGAACTCTGTGCCAAGCTACTGTTTGCATTCCCCGTCTCAAGGCCTCCATGCTCATCAGCTGCATTACTGCATTTCAAATAGTGTAGTGTGATATTTGTAGCGAGACTTGTATCGTAGCCTTTCAGTAAAGTGGCGACAAGCAGTTTGTTAGATTGCAGATATCGTATTGTTTATTATCACAGGGAATGCCTTGAAGCAAGGCATTTAGATTTTGGTCCTATGAATGATTATGTAGTCTCATTACTTGCTTTAATGTACAGTAACACACTTGGTCCACTAAACTGCACTAAAGTGAATCTATTTTATAGTTAATTGTTGTCAAGTAGCAGTTCTTTGAATATGTTTATTTTAATGTTTACTTTAAATAATGCGGAGTAAAACTATGGAACAAACTGGACTACTAACTACTACTAACTAACCTACTCAGTGGCCTAGTGGTTAGAGTGTCCGTCCTGAGATCGGTAGGTTGGGAGTTCAAACCTATAAGACTATAAAAATGGGACCCATTACCTCCCTGCTTGGCACTCAGCATCAAGGGTTGGAATTGGGGGTTAAATCACCAAAATGATTCCCGGGTCGAATGCAGAGAATAATTTCGCCACACCTAGTGTGTGTGTGACAATCATTGGTACTTTAACTTTAACTTTAACTTTACTTACAACACAAGCAATGCCAAACTATTAATGGATTTAATTTAATTATGCAAGCATGGGGTCTGGTTCAAATATAGAGATGAGGGTCTTTAATTTGACCTGCTGTTGTACCGTATTTTCCGCACCATAAGCCGCCCTGGGTTATAAGCCGCGCCTTCAATGAACGGCATATTTCAAAACTTTGTCCACCTATAAGCCGCCCCGTGCTATAAGCCGCATCTAACTGCGCTAAAGGGAATGTCAAAAAAACAGTCAGATAGGTCAGTCAAACTTTAATAATATATTAAAAACCAGCGTTCTAACAACTCTGTTCACTCCCAAAATGTACGGTAATGTGCAAATGTGCAATCAATAAGCATCAATAACTTAATGTTGCTCGAACGTTAATGTCACAACACACAAAATAAACATAACGCTCACTTTCTGAAGTTATTCTTCATTCATAAATCCCTCGAATTCTTCTCCTTCGGTGTCCGAATTAAAAAGTTGGGCGAATACGGGATCCAAAATGGCCGGCTCCGTCTCGTCGAAGTCATTGCCTTCCGGAAAGCTCGGACCACAGTTGTGACCGAAATATCCGCCCAGGCATTTACGATCCACTGGCAGATGTTGGCGTATGTCGTCCGGCGCTGTCTCCCTGTCTTAGCGAAGGTGTGTTCGCCTTCGGTCATCCATTGTTCCCACGCCGTTCGCAGTCGTGCTTTAAATGCCCTGTTGACACCAATATCGAGCGGTTGGAGTTCTTTGGTTAAATATTGCCTTAAGTTTAAATTCTGCGTTATACGCGTGTCGCTTAGTAGGAGCCATTTTGTGGTCTTTACAGATGTAAACACACAAATGAAATGAAACGCAATATCCGGGGGCTTCTTCTTCTATGGGGGCGGGTGGTTGCTTACAGTAGAAGAAGAAGCGCTTCCTCTTCTATGGGGGCGGGTGCTTACCTTGGCGGTTGCTTACCATAGAAGAAGAAGCGCTTCCTCTTCTACGGGGAAAAAAGATGGCGGCTGTTTACCGTAGTTGCGAGACCGAAACTTTATGAAAATAAATATTTATATTAATCCATATATAAGGCGCACCGGGTTATAAGCCGCACTGTCAGCTTTTGTGAAAATGTGTGGTTTTTAGGTGCGGCTTATAGTGCGGAAAATACGGTACTCTGTCTCAAAGTGTTAACATGTGCTCAGTGTTTCCTTACCATTATTGCTATGTTGTCTGTTACCATTGTTGGTTTATTCATTCTTCCTACATTGTTGTTACAGTGTAATAGAACTAAAGAAAGAACCACCAACACGTGTTGTTATATGACCCCTTTAAGGGACAAGTGTCCACTTCTGGAAAAACTGCTACTATTTTGACAATTATGTTGATCCCTGAATGGGGTCAACGTTGTTTACATTTTGTTTAGTTGCAGTTCAGTCTTTTTTCAGGCCACACTCCCCATGCCAAGATTTGGCACAATTGTCTGCCTTCTCCCCATTAGTTTTTCCATGCCTTCACTGCTCTGTACCCAGTCCAGCTTCACCATCAGTTTATATTAGAACACCACATTAGCATATTACCTCAAAGACTTTGTATTTTTGTTTGTTTATTTCTGTTCATTTCAATTGTCCGAGGTAGTCATTATCATTATCATTAATAGTTTAGTTTAGTTTATTAAAGATCCCCATTAGTCTACACCGCAGTGGAGACTATTCTTCCTGGGGTCCAGGCATAAAAAAATATCACACAATCACAAAACAAAAGATTACAATGCAGTACAACATGATCAATAGTATCCATCCATCCATCTTCTTCCGTTTATCCGAGGTCGGGTCGCGGGGGCAGCAGCCTAAGCAAGGAAGCCCAGACTTCCCTCTCCCCAGCCACTTCGTCCAGCTCTTCCTGTGGGACCCCGAGGCGTTCCCAGGCCAGCCGGGAGACATAGTCTTCCCAACGTGTCCTGGGTCTTCCCCGTGGCCTCCTACCGGTCGGACGTGCCCTAAACACCTCCCTAGGGAGGCGTTCGGGTGGCATCCTGACCAGATGCCCGAACCACCTCATCTGGCTCCTCTCCATGTGGAGGAGCAGCGGCTTTATTTTGAGCTCCTCCCGGATGGCAGAGCTTCTCACCCTATCTCTAAGGGAGAGCCCCGCCACCAGGCGGAGGAAACTCATTTCGGCCGCTTGTACCCGTGATCTTGTCCTTTCGGTCATAACCCAAAGCTCATGACCATAGGTGAGGATGGGAACGTAGATCGACCGGTAAATTGAGAGCTTTGCCTTCCGGCTCAGCTCCTTCTTCACCACAACGGATCGATACAGCGTCCGCATTACTGAAGACGCCGCACCGACCCGCCTGTCGATCTCACCATCCACTCTTCCCTCACTCGTGAACAAGACTCCGAGGTACTTGAACTCCTCCACTTGGGGCAAGATCTCCTCCCCAACCCGGAGATGGCACTCCACCCTTTTCCGGGCGAGGACCATGGACTCGGACTTGGAGGTGCTGATTCTTATCCCAGTCGCTTCACACTCGGCTGCGAACCGATCCAGTGAGAGCTGAAGATCCTGGCCAGATGAAGCCATCAGGACCACATCATCTGCAAAAAGCAGAGACCTAATCCTGCAGCCACCAAACCAGATCCTCTCAACGCCTTGACTGCGCCTAGAAATTCTGTCCATAAAAGTTATGAACAGAATGGGTGACAAAGGGCAGCCTTGGCGGAGTCCAACCCTCACTGGAAACGTGTCCGACTTACTACCGGCAATGCGGACCAAGCTCTGGCACTGATCATACAGGGAGCGGACTGCCACAATCAGACAGTCCGATACCCCGTACTCTCTGAGCACTCCCCACAGGACTTCCCGAGGGACACGGTCGAATGCCTTCTCCGAGTCCACAAAACACATGTAGACTGGTTGGGCAAACTCCCATGCACCCTCAAGGACCCTGCCGAGAGTATAGAGCTGGTCCACAGTTCCACGACCAGGACGAAAACCACACTGTTCCTCCTGAATCCGAGGTTCGACTATCCGGCGTAGCCTCCTCTCCAGTACACCTGAATAGACCTTACCGGGAAGGCTGAGGCGTGTGATCCCACGATAGTTAGAACACACCCTCCGGTTCCCCTTCTTAAAGATTCTTAAATGATCAATAGTAAAATGTTGTAATACAAAAATAGCAACAACAAAAAAACAATAACTTTGTGTCAGGTTCAAACACTGATGACATCTATTAAACAGCAAGAAGCAAGGAATCATGCAGAGACAGAGTTCAATTTGGCTCAATTGAGGAGAGACGTTTTTTGGGCTGTACTCTAGTTACAGATCCAAACTACGCTCTACAGTCCAGCCCACGTGCTTCCTTTTATTTATTTGGAAGGTCCCTGGTTACATCACCGAAGCTGTCGCTGAGGGAAGGGGGCAATCTCGACAGCCCCAGTTAGACACAATATATGACTATTAATGAAATGCAAATGTGTTGATACTCGTGATATCGCCCTGTCTCGGCTCTGTCTGCCTCACGGCACTCGATGTTCGGCCTTGGCAGTCAGCAGGCCGATTCTGGAAACAAACACTGATACGAGACTGGCTTTGCACAGATAGAAAAAGTACAATTTCAGCACAATTGATAATAACTATAGCAACAGCCCTTAAGCATAAGAGTTGTGTGATAATATATACATAATTATTCTAACACTTTGAGTTTACATAATGAATGTTCATACCAAAGATAAAAAGAGCAATATAAAAATAGATATATATTTTTGCAAAAAATGAAACAAAGAACCAATGGCCTATAATATACACATTAGTGTACCAAAGACCAAAGTGACCAAAAAGTACCATCCATCCATTTTCCACTGCTTGTCCCATTATCAATAAACTAGTCAATAATCAATAAAACCAGTCATGACATTAGGTACAATCTAGAACAGGGGTCGGCAACCTTTACCAGTCAAAGAGCCATTTTGACCAGTTTCACAAATTATAGAAAACAATGGGAGCCGCAAATTTTTTTTTTAATTTTCAATGAAATAACACTGCATACAAAGTTTTTTTTTGTTGCTTTATGCTATGTATAAACCAGGGGTTTCAGACACGCTGCCCACACCTTTATGTGGAATTTGAAAGCTGGTGCGGCACGCGGGTTTTGAATTAATGGCGCTTGTCAGCGTCATGCGTGCAGTGATGGTACGGCATATAGCACCCACTACAGTCAGCGTGCCTGATCAACCACATGTTGTATGGGGCTTCCACTTGCTCACGTAGGTGGTAGCAAGGCATACTTGGTCAACAACCACACAGGTCACACTGATGGTGGCGGTATAAAAAAAACTTTAATACTCTTAATAATAATAATAATAATAATAATAACTGGGATTTATATAGCGCTTTTCTAAGTACCCAAAGTCGCTTTACATATAGAACCCATCAATCATTCACACCTGGTGGTGGTAAGCTACTTTCATAGCCACAGCTGCCCTGGGGTAGACTGACGGAAGCGTGGCTGCAATTTGCGCCAACGGCCCCTCCGACCACCACCTATCATTCAATTCACCGGTGTGAGTGGCACCGGGGGCAAAGGGTGAAGTGTCCCGCCCAAGGACACAACGGCAGCGATTTTTTTTTTTTTTTTTGGATGGTAAGAGGCGGGGAGCGAACCTGCAACCCTCAGGTTTCTGGCACGGTTGCTCTACCCACTACGCCATGCCGCCCCACTCTTACTAATAATGCGCCACACTGTGAACCCACACCAAACAAGAATGACAAACAAATTTCGGGAGAACATCTGCACCGTAACACAACATAAACACAACAGGACAAATACCCAGAATCCCATGCAGCCCTAACTCTTCCGGGATACATTATAAACCCCCCGTTACCAAACCCCGTCCACCTCAATCGACGCACAGAGAGGGGGGGGGGGGTTGATGTGTGAGGGAGCAGGGTTGGGGTGGGGGCGGGGTTTGGTGGTAGCAGGAGTGTATAATGTAGCCCGGAAGAGTCAGGGCTGCATGGGATTCTGGGTGTTTGTTCTGTTGTGTTTATGTTGTGTTAAGGTGCAGATGTTCTCCCGAAATGTGTTTGTCATTCTTGTTTGGTTTTGGTTCAAAGTGTGGCGCATTATTAGTAAGAGTGTTAAAGTTGTTTTATATGACCACCGTCAGTGTAACCTGTGTGGCTGTTGACCAAGTATGCCTTGCTGTCACGTACGTGTGCAAGCAGAAGATGTATATTGTATAACAAGTGTTGGGCTGGCACACTGTTAATACAGATTGTAGAGGGCGCCAAATGTTGTACCATCATGGCACGCCCTTATTATAGCCGTAAGGGTGAAAATCGGTGAATATTAATCCCGGGAGTTTTCTGCGAGAGGCACTGAAATCCGGAAGTCTCACGGGAAAATTGGGGGGTTCAGCAAGTAAGCTGCCGAGCCGCATCAGAGTGATCAAAGAGCCGCATGCGGCTCCGGAGCCGCGGGTTACCGACCCCTGATCTAGAATAATCTCTTGTGTGGCGTGAATCTAGAATAATCTCTTGTGTGGCATGTGTGGCGTGGGATGGAGCTCATGCAAGGTTTACATGCAGTGCATATATTGGCTTCCGTCATCAGGCTTTTTCCCCCAACCAACTGAAACACACTTAATAAAACATGGGTATTGCTTAATAATTAATCTGAATGACTCCACAGCAGGCGGAGGGCCTTGTAATAAATCTGATTAAACATATTGATCATTTGACACATCGGAACAAAAACTACGCCTCTCTCACACGGTTCACTATCAGATCTTTAAATGACATCTTTTGAATCAAAGACTGCGAGACAGAAACAGAATTTTGGAAAGTGATGGGGAATTGAAAAACAAAGAGTACGGAGGGTCGCATCTAAGGCTGAAACGACGCGTCGACGTAGTCGACGTCATCGGTTACGTAAATACGTCGACACCGTTTTTGTGCGTCGGCGCGTCGCATATTTACGTCACACTACTTTACTGTCATGGCGGAGCGCAAAGCAGACGATGCGAGCGAGGGGAAAAAAGCACGCCAAAAGTCGTCAAAAGTGTGGGAGTATTTCAATAAACGGCCTAATAATGTTGTTGTATGCACACTGTGTCGAGCGGAAATGGCCTATCATAGCAGCACAACGGCTATGAACGAACATTTGAAAAGAAAACCCCCGACAGCGTTCTTGCCATCACCATCAACAAGTCAATCGTCCGCGTGCGTATACGTTGTCATTATTACACAAAAACATGAATGTGTCATTTGTATCTGCGTTGTAAATTCATAAACTAAAGCACCGTTTCGCTCTGAGAGGCGCGTTTGGCGTGCCTGTTCAGTGTTTACAAAGACGCGCTCCTCTTTAACGCTGTGGAGAGGCGGCGGCGGCGAGCGAGCGGCGAGGCGGGGCGCGCCGGGAGCGACGCCGCAATCGTGCCCAGGTGCGCGATCCGCGCAGTTGGAAGAGAAAAGACTTTGTGTAAAATTAAAAGATTGTAAACCTGGCAAAGCCGTCTGGCGTTCAGTCTGTCGGTCCTGAAAGAACCCCACGGCACAAGACGTGTCACAAACGCTAACGTTAATTAGTTGTGCAAATACCTTTTACAACATTAACAGTTACATATACTATGTACAAACCAACAATTAACTTTCACTTTAATCATACTATCATTGTTGTGTTATTAAGCAAAATAAGCAATACTTTTACTTTTGTTGAAATGTTTACACTGTACACTTTTTTGTATTGGATGTTTAGCTTTATTTTTGCTCATTTTAACAAATAAGCAATACTTTTACTTTTGTTGAAATGTTTACACTTGTTACAGAATATTTCCGTTTTGCACTTTTTTGTATTGGATGTTTATCTTTATTTTTGCACATTTTAAAGCAAAATAAGCAATACTTTTACTTTTGAAATGCTTATACTATTGCAGAATATTAAGATGTTTCCTTTTATATTTGCACATTAAAAAGCAAATAAGCTACTTTTAATTTTGTTAAATGTTAAAAGTTTTAAATGTTTACATTGTTACAGAATATTTTGTCATGTTGTTGTCAATGTTGACTGAGTGGCCATACTTTTTTTTTTGTAAATAAAAGCCATGCCTTTTGAAAAAACTGGCCTACATTTATTTTTTCCTCTTCATTTTAAATAAAAAAAAATCGGTAAAAGGAAAAATAATCTATAGATTAATCGAAAAAATAATCTATAGATTAACCGATTAATCGAAAAAAAAATAATCTATAGATTAATCGATAGAAAAATAATCGTTAGCTGCAGTCCTAGTCGCATCCCATCTTTCCGCCTAATTGCTTCCTGGCATCATAGCAAAGCTTGTTCACTGTACATAAATCCTCCTATTTTCATTCATTTGCTCCAGGTTTTTATAAAACAATTCCCCTCCCGGATAATCATGTTTCTCCACCCTGCCTGCCAAGACAGCCAGGGAAAGAGGGAGGGAACCCTGTTTCCCACCTAACACACACACACACACCACACACGAACACACACCTGTGTGCACTTAAGTGCGTGTGTGTGAATGGCTTTCCTTGGTGTTTTCAATTTGCACAATAATGCAAGAGGTGTAAAGCGACTGCACACGCTGACAAGCTTTACTGGGCGAGTGGTTTGTGTGTGTGCGACATCATTAGGAGCAGAGGTGGGTAGTAACACGCTACATTTACTTCGTTACATCTACCTGAGTAACTTTTGGGATAAATTGTACTTCTAAGAGTAGTTTTAATGCAACATACTTTTATATTTATAGAATAAGAAACGCTACTTTTCCGGTCTGCCAATCCAAAGGTACTGCCCCCGATGTCCACGCGATGCTGCAGAGTCTTGTCAACCAAGGTGGTGGTTCCTCTCTTTAAAAAGGGGAACCGGAGGGTGTGTTCTAACTATCGTGGGATCACACTCCTCAGCCTTCCCGGTAAGGTCTATTCAGGTGTACTGGAGAGGAGGCTACGCCGGATAGTCGAACCTCGGATTCAGGAGGAACAGTGTGGTTTTCGTCCTGGTCGTGGAACTGTGGACCAGCTCTATACTCTCGGCAGGGTCCTTGAGGGTGCATGGGAGTTTGCCCAACCAGTCTACATGTGCTTTGTGGACTTGGAGAAGGCATTCGACCGTGTCCCTCGGGAAGTCCTGTGGGGAGTGCTCAGAGAGTATGGGGTTTCGGACTGTCTGATTGTTGCAGTCCGCTCCCTGTATGATCAGTGTCAGAGCTTGGTCCGCATTGCCGGCAGTAAGTCGGACACGTTTCCGGTGAGGGTTGGACTCCGCCAAGGCTGCCCTTTGTCACCGATTCTGTTCATAACTTTTATGGACAGAATTTCTAGGCGCAATCAAGGCGTTGAGGGGATCCGGTTTAGTGGCTGCATGATTAAGTCTCGGCTTTTTGCGGATGATGTGGTCCTGATGGCTTCATCTAGCCAGGATCTTCAGCTCTCACTGGATCGGTTCGCAGCTGAGTGTGAAGCGACTTGGATGAGAATCAGCACCTCCAAGTCCGAGTCCATGGTTCTCGCCCGGAAAAGGGTGGAGTGCCATCTCCGGGTTGGGGAGGAGATCTTGCCCCAAGTGGAGGAGTTCAAGTACCTCGGAGTCTTGTTCACGAGTGAGGGAAGAGTGGATCGTGAGATCGACAGGCGGATCGGTGCGGCGTCTGCAGTAATGCGGACGCCGTATCGATCTGTTGTGGTGAAGAAGGAGCTGAGCCGGAAGGCAAAGCTCTCAATTTACCGGTCGATCTACGTTCCCATCCTCAACCAATGGTCATGAGCTTTGGGTTATGACCGAAAGGACAAGATCACGGGTACAAGCGGCCGAAATGAGTTTCCTCCGCCGGGTGGCGGGGCTCTCTCCCTTAGAGATAGGGTGAGAAGCTCTGCCATCCGGGGGGAGCTCAAAGTAAAGCCGCTGCTCCTCCACATGGAGAGGAGCCAGATGAGGTGGTTCGGGCATCTGGTCAGGATGCCACCCGAGCGCCTCCCTAGGGAGGTGTTTAGGGCACGTCCGACCGGTAGGAGGCCACGAGGAAGACCCAGGACACGTTGGGAAGACTATGTCTCCCGGCTGGCCTGGGAACGCCTCGGGATCCCCCGGGAGGAGCTGGACGAAGTGGCTGGGGAGAGGGAAGTCTGGGCTTCCCTGCTTAGGCTGCTGCCCCCGCGACCCGACCTCGGATAAGCGGAAGAAGATGGATGGATGGATGGAAACGCTACTTTTACTCCGCTCCATTTATCTACATTCAGCTCGCTACTCTCTACTGATTTTTATCCATCTTTTAATGCGCGCTTTGTTTGTTTTGGTTTGTCAGACAGACTTTCAAAGTAAGATCTATCGCATGCCTGCGTTTCACCAATCAGATCCAGTCACTGGTGACGTTTGACTCCGTTTCACCAATCAAACAGAGCCAGGCGGTCACATGATTAACTTTAACTGCACTTAAAGTTTCAGCGACAAACAACAACAAGCTTAAGCTTGCATGAACTCAACGTCAAATTTGAGGAAGCACATGGCGGTAAGTAACGTTAGTAGATATTTTGGCTGTCACCGTAGGCTGATGTTAGCTTCCCTGCTATGAATCACTGTCAAATGTACGTAGTGTGGGGACATTTATTAACACACTGCAGCCTCATAGACACACACACACACACACACACACACACACACACTGTTCCCAGATGCAGCCCACACCTATCAGTTTATGGTTTGCGTAAAGGCTAACTTGTTATTAGGGACCGCAATGTCCCTTTGGGACAGAGGACCCTATTGTATTTGTAAGGTTTTATTAGGGCCCGCATGGCCCATTGTAAAAGGAATCCCAACGGGAGTCCTTTTGCAATGGGACATAAGGACCTATTGTTTTTCTAAGGTTTTATTATTATTCCACCGCCTCTTTGAGCACTAATTTGACCCACTTGACATGCTTCAAAACTCACCATATTTGACCCACACATCAGGACCTGCGAAAATTGTCTTTTAATAAAAAAAACGAACCCCAAAACTCAAAATTGCGCTCTAGCGCCCCCTAGGAAAAAACCTGCCTGCAACTCCCACTAGGAAGGTCGTAGAGACATGAAACAAAATTCTCTATGTAGGTCTGACTTAGACCTACATTTCATAATTGTACATCCATGGGCAGAAATCAACAGGAAGTTGGCAATTCCCCCTTCAAGACAAAAATGTGCTAAAAACAGTCACTTTTGCCTCTTTGAGCTGTAATTTGACCCCTTAAAATGCTTCAAAACTCACCGAACTGAACACACACATCAAGACTGGCAAAAATTGCGATCTAATAAAAAGACCTAACCCCAAATCTCAAAATTGCGCTCTAGCGCAATTTTTGAATAAAACGCAGAAAAAACTGCTCCTCGGAAGAAAAAAATGACAAAACTGCCTGTAACTCCCACTGGGAAGGTCGGAGAGACATCAAACATAAACCTCTATGTAGGTCTCACTTAGACCTACATTTCATAAATTGACAACCCCCAGCAAAAATCAACAGGAAGTTTGCTATTCCCCCTTCAAAACAACATTTTTGTAAAAACCGGTCACCTTTCTTCCAACATTATCTCCTCTGAGCGTGTTTGTCGTTTCGGCTTCAAAATAACACAGGAGAGTGACTGAACCCTTCTGATTAAAAGTTATCGAAAGAGTTTTAATAAGTCCTCCGGTTTTGATTTTATGACCCTTCAAAGAACCGCTGCGCTGATGCTGCTGCACTGCTGTTTTTTAAAGATGGCTGCTTAAAAGCAGTAAGCACCAGCATGCCCACACTATGCAGACAAGGTAGGTACACTAGACAAAAGTATTGGGACAAGTCGGACTAAAAGTAGACAAAAGTTTTGGGACACTTACGACTAGCACCTGCCAAATACGCGGGCCCGACCAACGCTGCTTGCAGCTTTAATTATTATTATTCCGCCGCCTCTTTGAGCTGTAATTTGACCCCTTTAACATGCTTCAAAACTCACCATATTTGACACACACATCAGGACTGGCGAAAATTGCCATCTAATAAAATTTTTTTTTTAAAAACCCAAAATTGCGCTCTAGCGCCCCCTGGAAAGAAAACAGACAAAACTGCCTATAACTTCCAGTAGAAATGTCGTAGCGACATGAAACAAAAACCTCTATGTAGGTCTCACTTAAACCTACATTTCATACACTGACACCCTTCAGCAAGAATCAACAGGAAGTTGACAATTCTCCCTCCCTTCAAAACAAAAGTTTTGTAAAAACAGTCATTTTTGCCTCTTTGAGCTACAATTTGATCCCCTTAACATGCTTCAAAACTCACCAAACTGGACACACACATCAGGACTAGCAAAAATTGTGATCTAATAAAAAAACCCAACCCCAAACTCAAAATGAATAAATACGAATAAAACACAGACAAAAACTGCTCCTAGGAAGAAAACAGACAAAACTGCCTGTAACTTCCAGGAATGTCGTAGAGACATGAAACAAAAACCTTTATGTAGGTCTCACTTAGGCCTACATTTCATAAATTGACAACCCCCAGCAAAAATCAACAGGAAGTTTGCAATTCCCCCTTCAAAACAAAAGTTTTGTAAAAACCGGTCACCTTTTTTCAAAAATGATCTCTGAGCACGTTTGTCGTGTCGGCTTCAAACTAGCACAGGAGAGAGATTGAACCCTTCTGATTAAAATTTGACGAAAGAGTTTTAATTACTGCTCCGGTTTGGATTTTATGTGCCGTCAAAGTCGGTCGCGTCCATCGCTGCTTGCAGCTTTAATTATTATTATTCCGCCGCCTCTTTGAGCTGTAATTTGACCCCCTTAACATGCTTCAAAACTCACCATATTTGACACACACACCAGGACTGGCGAAAATTGCCATCTAATAAAAAAAAAAAAAAAAAAAAAAAAAACTCAAAATTGCGCTCTAGCGCCCCCTGGGAAGAAAACAGACAAAACTGCCTATAACTTCCAGTAGAAATGTCGTAGCGACATGAAACAAAAAACCTCTATGTAGGTCTCACTTAAACCTACATTTCATACACTGACACCCTTCAGCAAGAATCAACAGGAAGTTGACAATTCTCCCTTCAAAACAAAAGTTTTGTAAAAACAGTCATTTTTGCCTCTTTGAGCTACAATTTGACCCCCTTAACATGCTTCAAAACTCACCAAACTGGACACACACATCAGGACTGGCAAAAATTGTGATCTAATAAAAAAAACAACAACCCCAAAACTCAAAATGAATAAATACGAATGCAACACAGACAAAAACTGCTCCTAGGAAGAAAACACGGACAAAACTGCCTGTAACTTCTAGTAGGAATGTCGTGAAACAAAAACCTTTATGTAGGTCTCACTTAGACCTACATTTCAAAAATTGACAACCCCCAGCAAAAATCAACAGGAAGTTTGCAATTCCCCCTTCAAAACAAAAGTTTTGTAAAAACCGGTCACCTTTTAAAAAAAATTAGCTCCTCTGAGCACGTTTGTCTTGTCGGCTTCAAACTAGCACAGGAGAGAGATTGAACCCTTCTGATTAAAAGTTGACGAAAGAGTTTTAATTACTGCTCCGGTTTGGATTTTATGTGCCGTCAAAGTCGGTCCCGTCCATCGCTGCTTGCAGCTTTAATTATTATTATTCCGCCGCCTCTTTGAGCTGTAATTTGACCCCCTTAACATGCTTCAAAACTCACCATATTTGACACACACACCAGGACTGGCGAAAATTGCCATCTAATAAAAAAAAAAACAAAAAAACCCAAAACTCAAAATTGCGCTCTAGCGCCCCCTGGAAAGAAAACAGACAAAACTGCCTATAACTTCCAGTAGAAATGTCGTAGCGACATGAAACAAAAAACCTCTATGTAGGTCTCACTTAAACCTACATTTCATACACTGACACCCTTCAGCAAGAATCAACAGGAAGTTGACAATTCTCCCTTCAAAACAAAAGTTTTGTAAAAACAGTCATTTTTGCCTCTTTGAGCTACAATTTGACCCCCTTAACATGCTTCAAAACTCACCAAACTGGACACACACATCAGGACTGGCAAAAATTGTGATCTAATAAAAAAAACCCAACCCCAAAACTCAAAATTGCACTCTAGCGCCCCCTATGAATAAAACACAGACAAAACTGCTCCTAGGAAGAAAACACAGACAAAACTGCCTGTAACTTCCAGTAGGAATGTCGTAGAGACTTTATGTAGGTCTCACTTAGACCTACATTTCATAAATTGACAACCCCCAGCAAAAATCAACAGGAAGTTTGCAATTCCCCCTTCAAAACAAAAGTTTTGTAAAAACCGGTCACCTTTTTTCAAAAATGATCTCTGAGCACGTTTGTCGTGTCGGCTTCAATCTAGCACAGGAGAGAGATTGAACCCTTCTGATTAGAAGTTGACGAAAGAGTTTTAATTACTGCTCCGGTTTGGATTTTATGTGCCGTCAAAGTCTGTCCCGTCCATCGCTGCTTGCGGCTTTAATTATTATTATTCCGCCGCCTCTTTGAGCTGTAATTTGACCCCCTTAACATGCTTCAAAACTCACCATATTTGACACACACACCAGGACTGGCGAAAATTGCCATCTAATAAAAAAAAAAAAAAAAAAAAAAACTCAAAATTGCGCTCTAGCGCCCCCTGGGAAGAAAACACAGACAAAACTGCCTGTAACTTCCAGTAGAAATGTCGTAGCGACATGAAACAAAAACCTCTATGTAGGTCTCACTTAAACCTACATTTCATACACTGACACCCTTCAGCAAGAATCAACAGGAAGTTGACAATTCTCCCTTCAAAACAAAAGTTTTGTAAAAACAATAATTTTTGCTTCTTTGAGCTACAATTTGACCCCCTTAACATGCTTCAAAACTCACCAAACTGGACACACACATCAGGACTGGCAAAAATTGTGATCTAATAAAAAAACCCAACCCCAAAACTCACTTAGACCTACATTTCATAAATTGACAACTCCCAGCAAAAATCAACAGGAAGTTTGCAATTCCCCCTTCAAAACAAAAGTTTTGTAAAAACCGGTCACCTTTTAAAAAAAATGATCTCCTCTGAGCACGTTTGTCGTGTCGGCTTCAAACTAGCACAGGAGAGAGATTGAACCCTTCTGATTAAAAGTTGACGAAAGAGTTTTGATACCTGCTCCGGTTTTGATTTTATGACCCTTCAAATAACCGCTGCGCTGATGCTGCTGCGCTGCCGTTTTTTCAAGATGGCTGCTTAAAAGCAGGAAGCACCAGCGTGCCCACACAATGCAGACAAGGTAGGTACACTAGACAAAAGTATTGGGACTCTTCAGACTACCACTGGACAAAAGTATTGGGACACTTAGGACAAAAACTGGACAAAAGTATTGGGACACTTCGCACTAAAAGTAGACTAAAGTATTGGGACACTTAGGACTACCACTGGACACAAGTATTGGGACACTTACACTGGACAAAAGTATTGGGACACTTGGGACTAAAACTTGACAAAAGTATTGGGACACTTAGGACTAGCACCTGCCAAATACGCGGGCCCGACCAACGCTGCTTGCAGCTTTAATTATTATTATTCCGCCGCCTCTTTGAGCTGTAATTTGACCCCCTTAACATGCTTCAAAACTCACCATATTTGACACACACATCAGGACTGGCGAAAATTGCCATCTAATAAAAAAACAAAAAAACTCAAAATTGCGCTCTAGCGCCCCCTGGAAAGAAAACAGACAAAACTGCCTATAACTTCCAGTAGAAATGTCGTAGCGACATGAAACAAAAAAACCTCTATGTAGGTCTCACTTAAACCTACATTTCATACACTGACACCCTTCAGCAAGAATCAACAGGAAGTTGACAATTCTCCCTTCAAAACAAAGGTTTTGTAAAAACAGTCATTTTTGCCTCTTTGAGCTACAATTTGATCCCCTTAACATGCTTCAAAACTCACCAAACTGGACACACACATCAGGACTGGCAAAAATTGTGATCTAATAAAAAAACCCAACCCCAAAACTCAAAATTGCACTCTAGCGCCCCCTAGGAATAAAACACAGACAAAACTGCTCCTAGGAAGAAAACACAGACAAAACTGCCTGTAACTTCCAGTAGGAATGTCATAGAGACAAAAACCTTTATGTAGGTCTCACTTAGACCTACATTTCATAAATTGACAACCCCCAGCAAAAATCAACAGGAAGTTTGCAATTCCCCCTTCAAAACAAAAGTTTTGCAAAAACCGCTCACCTTTTTTCAAAAATTATCTCCTCTGAGCACGTTTGTCTTGTCGGCTTCAAACTAGCACAGGAGAGAGATTGAACCCTTCTGATTAAAAGTTGACGAAATAGTTTTAATTACTGCTCCGGTTTGGATTTTATGTGCCGTCAAAGTCGGTCCCGTCCATCGCTGCTTGCAGCTTTAATTATTATTATTCCGCCGCCTCTTTGAGCTGTAATTTGACCCCCTTAACATGCTTCAAAACTCACCATATTTGACACACACACCAGGACTGGCAAAAATTGCCATCTAATAAAAAAAACAACCCAAAACTCAAAATTACGCTCTAGCGCCCCCTGGGAAGAATACCGACAAAACTGCCTATAACTTCTAGTAGAAATGTCGTAGCGACATGAAACAAAAACCTCTATGTAGGTCTCACTTAAACCTACATTTCATACACTGACACCCTTCAGCAAGAATCAACAGGAAGTTGACAATTCTCCCTTCAAAACAAAAGTTTTGTAAAAACAGTCATTTTTGCCTCTTTGAGCTACAATTTGACACCCTTAACATGCTTCAAAACTCACCAAACTGGACACACACATCAGGACTGGCAAAAATTGTGATCTAATAAAAAAAAAACAACCCCAAAACTCAAAATTGCGCTCTAGCGCCCCCTATGAATAAAACAAACACAGACAAAACTGCTCTTAGGAAGAAAACACAGACACAACTGCCTGTAACTTCCAGTAGGAATGGCGTAGAGACATGAAACAAAAACCTTTATGTAGGTCTCACTTAGACCTACATTTCATAAATTGACAACACCCAGCAAAAATCAACAGGAAGTTTGCAATTCCCCCTTCAAAACAAAAGTTTTGCAAAAACCGGTCACCTTTTTTCAAAAATTATCTCCTCTGAGCACGTTTGTCTTGTCGGCTTCAAACTAGCACAGGAGAGAGATTGAACCCTTCTGATTAAAAGTTGACGAAAGAGTTTTAATTACTGCTCCGGTTTGGATTTTATGTGCCGTCAAAGTCGGTCCCGTCCATCGCTGCTTGCAGCTTTAATTTTCCTTTGTAATCTCTGCCTACTGAGCCTATGGTGCTGTTAAGTTATTGTGGCTCAATTTGCCTTAATTTTTTTTACGTTAATGTATTATTATTTAATATATATTATTGTTTTAGTTGCTTAAGAGATATTCCTGGCTCTGAATTTGCTCATTGCTATTTTTATGTTTTTGTGCATTATTTGTTACCGTCATCATTAAACAAACAGGTTACTCATCAGTTACTCAATACTTGAGTAGTTTTTTCCCAACATACGTTTTACTCAAGTAAATATTTGGGTGACTACTCCTTACTTTTACTTGAGTAATACATCTCTAAAGTAACAGTACTCTTACTTGAGTACAATTTCTGGCTACTCTACCCACCTTTGATTAGGAGGTCTGCCCATTACTTTAACTGTTCAAAGTCCAAAATGCACAAAATAATGAAATACTCTTAAGTGAGCGATGGCGGTAGAAGAGCATGCTTCACGTCTCGAAACAAAACTTAGTGGCGAATACTACAAATAAGTCATCATTCTTTGTCGTTGCCTCGTTTGCCTCTTCTTGCCAATTCAGTTTATTTCTAAAGCTATTTTAACAAACTTGACACAGTCAAGCGCTTTCCCGACGGAGAAAAAAACAGTCAAAGTTAGAAACCTTGACCATAACCAAGACATGTAGTGAAGCCTTCAAGTTTCCTTTCCTCTGTTGGATGATAAAAATAAAATGTTTTATGACCATGAGAACAAGCTTTTTATTTCTGGTAGCTGACAGTCATTGCCTTTGGCATTGTCTTTATTGGTTCTGGACCCCATAAATGTAACTCACGGTTGTATACCTGCGAAGGCCTTCCCAAAACTGGATGTGGGCTGGATTGATGGAACATGCTTGTGATGTGTTTTGGAGCCTATATCACAAATAGGAATGTAACGATAAATGATAATTAAAGCTGCAAGCAGCGATGGACGGGACCGACTTTGACGGCACATACAATCCAAACCAGAGCAGTAATTAAAACTCTTTGGTCAACTTTTAATCACAAGGGTTCAATCTCTCTCCTGTGCTAGTTTGAAGCCGACACGACAAACGCGCTCAGAGGAGATAATGTTTGAAAAAAGGTGAACGGTTTTTACCAAACATTTGTTTTGAAGGGGGAATTGCAAACTTCCTGTTGATTTTTGCTGGGGGTTGTCAATATATGAAATGTAGGTCTAAGTGAGACCTACACAGAGGTTTTTGTTTAATGTCTCTAAGACATTCCTACTGGGAGTTACAGGCAGTTTTGTCTGAGTTTTCTTCCTAGCGGGGCGCTAGAGCGCAATTTTGAGTTTTGGTGTTGTTTTTTTTTTTTTTATTAGATCGCAATTTTTGCCAGTCCTGATGTGTGTGTCCAGTTTGGTGAGTTTTGAAGCATGTTAAGGGGGTCAAATTACAGCTCAAAGAGGCAAAAGTGACAGTTTTTACTGCATTTTTGTTTTGAAGGGGGAATTGCCAACTTCCTGTTGATTTTTGCTAAAAGATGTCAATGTATGAAATTTAAGTCTAAGGCAGACCTACATAGAGGTTTTTGTGTCATGTCTCTACGACATTCCTACCGGAAGTTACAAGCGGTTTTGTCTGTGTTTTTCCTAGGGGGTGCTAGAACGCAATTTTGAGTTTTGGGGTTTGGTTTTTTGATTAGATGGCAATTTTTGCCAGTCCTGATGTGTGTGTCAAATATGGTGAGTTTTGAAGTTATTAAGGGGGTCAAATTACAGCTCAAAGAGGCGGCGGAATAATAATAATAAAACCTTACAATTACAATAGGGTCCTCTGTCCCAAAGGGACATTGCGGTCCCTAATAATGATAACCGTGCTAAAACTCTCGACGGTTCGTATCACCGTTTTAAATTAAATGATCGAACAACCGCGACTGATAACTGCACTTTGATAAACGCACAGACTGACTGACTCCAGCTCAATAGCTTAAATGCGTACTTGAAAACAAGAGTCATTAACGTCTTTCCACGTTAAGAAACGACATACCCCAATCTTAACTTACATAAATACGTTGCTGTCTGAGCCACTAAGATATTCAATTGTGCACATTGAACCTACTAGCTGTGTTCTCTTAGCTGTTAGAACGCAGTGATCCTTTTACACTAGAGGAAAAGTGCCAGAGGTGTTTTTATGATGTGCTCAAAGACTGCTGAACCGAGTAGGACACCACAACGCCCGCCAGAAATAATAAATAAGATTTTATTTGGACTTGGAGAAGGCATTCGACCGTGTCCCTCGGGAAGTCCTGTGGGGAGTGCTCAGAGAGTATGGGGTATCGGACTGTCTGATAGGGGCGGTCGGCTCCCTCTACGATCAGTGTCAGAGCTTGGTCCGCATTGCCGGCAGTAAGTCGGACACATTTCCAGTGAGGGTTGGACTCCGCCAGGGCTGCCCTTTGTCACCCATTCTGTTCATAACTTTTATGGACAGAATTTCTAGGCGCAGTCAGGGCGTTGAGGGGATCCGGTTTGGTGGTTGCAGGATTAGGTATCTGCTTTTTGCAGATGACGTGGTCCAGATGGCTTCATCTGGCCAAGATCTTCAGCTCTCACTGGATCGGTTTGCAGCCGAGTGTGAAGCGACTGGAATGAGAATCAGCACCTCCAAGTCCGAGTCCATGGTTCTCGCCCGGAAAAGGGTGGAGTGCCATCTCCGGGTTGGGGAGGAGACCCTGCCCCAAGTGGTGGAGTTCAAGTACCTCGGAGTCTTGTTCACGAATGAGGGAAGAGTGGATCGTGAGATCGACAGGCAGATCGGTGCGGCGTCTTTAGTAATGCGGACGCTGTATCGATCCGTTGTGGTGAAGAAGGAGCTGAGCCGGAAGGCAAAGCTCTCAATTTACCGGTCGATCTACGTTCCCATCCTCACCTATAGTCATGAGCTTTGGGTTATGACCGAAAGGACAAGATCACGGGTACAAGCGGCCGAAATGAGTTTCCTCCGCCGGGTGGCGGGGCTCTCCCTTAGAGATAGGGTCAGAAGCTCTGCCATCTGGGAGGAGCTCAAAGTAAAGCCACTGCTCCTCCACAGCCTGATGAGGTGGTTCGGGCATCTGGTCAGGATGCCACCCGAACGCGGAAGGTGTTTAGGGTACGTCTGACCGGTAGGAGGCCATGGGGAAGACACAGGACACGTTGGGGAGACTACATCTCCCGGCTGACCTGGGAACACCTCGGGATCCCCCGGGAGGAGCTGGACGAAGTGGCTCGGGAGAGGGAAGTCTGGGTTTCTAATGGATGGATGGGTTGAAGATTTTATTTGATACACACTTTTTATTAAAATAAATCTTTTAGTGCGACAGTACAAACCGATATTAAAGACAATGCAAGTTTAGCCATTAAAACTGAGAAAATTCTAAAGCCAAAAGATTATCACTAGCCACATGTATATGGGCAAAATTGGTTTAATCTGATCATAATTCAGATTAGAATGTTCCTGTGTACATGGACCCAGAAAAAAAGATCCGATTGTGACGTGCATTTTCATGCATCAAACCTTAAATTGGAATACTTAACTTTGACATGCGCGGCACGTACCGTCAACAAAAAAGTGTGTTATTGTTTTGGCCCTGGAGCCCCTTCTTATGGATGAGTTTGCTCACGGCAGGGGCTGAAGAAGAAGAAGAAGAAGCAGTGAATTCTGCTTTAATCAAACACAGCCTTGTGCATTTCTGCTTGTTCGACGTTGTGACATTATTTATTTATTAATGTATCCTTCTTTTGTTTGACCTTTTTTGTGGAAATGGAGCTGTTCTGTGCCCTCCATGCTGGCAGTTAGCACTTGGAGTAGCTGTAAAGTCGTGAATAAAACAGCTTGTGCAACTGTTTAGTCCCTCGTCCACCACCAAAGTTCAGCTGAGGTCAAAGACATGGGCAGTAAGGATGATTTTAACCCGAATTTCTGAAGAAGTGTTACAATCTCAATGACTTTCGGCATAAACCACCTGTCTCGATTGGAATTAAAAAATTTTTGAAACATTTTTATTCCAGGAGGGCTTTTAATCTGATGAATTGTGTCCATGTACACATAGCTACTGAAACATAAGAAACACAAAACATGCAACATAGTGAGGTTTATAACAGTGTTTCTATTTATAAAAAAAAATACTTTGTCAAAATATATAATTGTGTGTATAAATACTTCTTTTTTTTTTACAACAAAACCGCAATAGTACCGTATTTTTCGGACTATAAGTCGCAGTTTTTTTTATAGTTTGGCCGGGCTCCAGTGCAACTTATATATGTTTTTTTCTTTCTTTATTATGCATTTTCGGCAGGTGCGACTTATACTCCGAAAAATACGGTAATGATAACCATGATAATTATGGTCACAGTTGTTTTTATACAACTAATCATGCATGTGGGAAATATATATGCTTGGGTTAGGGTTAGGGTTAGGGTTGGGTTTGGGGTTAAAGTTAGGGTTGGGGTTAGGGTTAGGGTTAGGGTTAGGATTAGGATTAGGGTTAGGGTTAGGCATAAAGAAAAATAGTTGGTTAGGGTTATGGTTAGGGTTAGGGTTAGGGCTAGGGTTAGGGTTAGGATTAGGGTTAGGTTTAGGCATAAAGTAAAAGAGTCGGTTAGGGTTAGGGTTCGGGTAGGTGTAAGGGTTGGGGTTGGGGTTAGGGTTGCACAAACAATATAAACAGTGCACTGTTATACGTCTATTTTGACTGTATATATATACTTGGGTTAGGGATAGGGTTAAGGGTTAGGGTTAGGGTTGGGTTTGGGGTTAAAGTTAGGGTTGGGGTTAGGGTTAGGGTTGGGTTAGGGTTGGGGTTAGGATTAGGGTTAGGTTTAGGCATAAAGTAAAAGCGTCGGTTAGGGTTAGGGTTGGGGTTGGGGTTAGGATTAGGGTTAGGTTTAGGCATAAAGTAAAAGAGTCGGTTAGGGTTAGGGTTGGGGTTGGGGTTAGGATTAGGGTTAGGTTTAGGCATAAAGTAAAAGTCGGTTAGGGTTAGGGTTGGGGTACGGTTGGGTTAGGGTTAGGATTAGGGTTAGGTTTAGGCATAAAGTAAAAGAGTCGGTTAGGGTTAGGGTTGGGGTTGGGGTTAGGATTAGGGTTAGGTTTAGGCATAAAGTAAAAGAGTCGGTTAGGGTTAGGGTTGGGGTAGGGGTTAGGGTTGGGGTTGGGGTTAGGGTTGCACAAACAATATAAACAGTGCACTGTTATACGTCTATTTTGACTGTATATATATATATACTTGGGTTAGGGTTAGGGTTAGGGTTAAGGGTTAGGGTTAGGGTTAGGGTTGGGTTTGGGGTTGAAGTTAGGGTTGGGGTTAGGGTTAGGCATAAAGTAAAAGAGTCGGTTAGGGTTAGGGTTGGGGTTAGGATTAGGGTTAGGTTTAGGCATAAAGTAAAAGAGTCGGTTAGGGTTAGGGTAGGGGTTAGGGTTGGGGTTGGGGTTAGGGTTGCACAAACAATATAAACAGTGCACTGTTAAACGTCTGTTTTGACTGTATATATATATACTTGGGTTCGGGTTAGGGTTAAGGGTTAGGGTTAGGGTTGGGTTTGGGGTTAAAGTTAGGGTTGGGGTTAGGGTTAGGGTTAGGGTTAGGATTAGGATTAGGGTTAGGGTTAGGCATAAAGAAAAATAGTTGGTTAGGGTTCGGGCTAGGGTTAGGGCTAGGGTTAGGGTTAGGATTAGGGTTAGGTTTAGGCATAAAGTAAAAGCGTCGGTTAGGGTTAGGGTTGGGGTTGGGGTTAGGATTAGGGTTAGGTTTAGGCATAAAGTAAAAGAGTCGGTTAGGGTTAGGGTTGGGGTAGGGGTTAGGGTTGGGGTTGGGGTTAGGGTTGCACAAACAATATAAACAGTGCACTGTTATACGTCTATTTTGACTGTATATATATATACTTGGGTTAGGGTTAGGGTTAAGGGTTAGGGTTAGGGTTGGGTTTGGGGTTAAAGTTAGGGTTGGGGTTAGGGTTAGGGTTAGGATTAGGGTTAGGGTTAGGGTTAGGCATAAAGAAAAATAGTTGGTTAGGGTTTGGGTTAGGGCTAGGGTTAGGGTTAGGCCTAGGGTTAGGGTTAGGATTAGGGTTAGGTTTAGGCATAAAGTAAAAGAGTCGGTTAGGGTTGGGGTTGGGGTTAGGATTAGGGTTAGGTTTAGGCATAAAGTAAAAGAGTCGGTTAGGGTTAGGGTTGGGGTAGGGGTTAGGGTTGGGGTTGAGGTTAGGGTTGCACAAACAATATAAACAGTGCACTGTTATACGTCTATTTTGACTGTATATATATACTTGGGTTAGGGTTAGGGTTAGGGTTAGGGTTGGGTTTGGGGTTAGGGTTAGGGTTAGGATTAGGGTTAGGGTTAGGCATAAAGAAAAATAGTTGGTTAGGGTTCGGGTTAGGGCTAGGGTTAGGGTTAGGATTAGGGTTAGGTTTAGGCATAAAGTAAAAGAGTCGGTTAGGGTTAGGGTTGGGGTTGGGGTTAGGATTAGGGTTAGGTTTAGGCATAAAGTAAAAGAGTCGGTTAGGGTTAGGGTAGGGGTTGGGGTTAGGGTTGGGGTTAGGGTTGCACAAACAATTTAAACAGTGCACTGTTATACGTCTATTTTGACTGTATATATATATACTTGGGTTAGGGTTAGGGTTAGGGTTAAGGCTAGGGTTAGGGTTAGAGTTAGGGTTAGGTTTAGGCATAAAGTAAAAGAGTCGGTTAGGGTTAGGGTTGGGGTTGGGGTTAGGATTATGGTTAGGTTTAGGCATAAAGTAAAAGAGTCGGTTAGGGTTAGGGTTGGGGTAGGGGTTTGGGTTGGGGTTGGGTTAGGGTTGCACAAACAATATAAACAGTGCACTGTTATACGTCTATTTTGACTGTATATATATATACTTGGGTTAGGGTTAGGGTTAGGGTTAAGGGTTAGGGTTGGGATTGGGGTTGGGGTTAGGGTTAGGCATAAAGTAAAAGAGTCGGTTAGGGTTAGGGTTGGGGTTGGGGTTAGGGTTAGGTTTAGGCATAAAGTAAAAGAGTCGGTTAGGGTTAGGGTTGGGGTAGGGGTTAGGGTTGGGGTTGGGGTTAGGGTTGCACAAACAATATAAACAGTGCACTGTTATACGTCTATTTTGACTGTATATATATATATACTTGGGTTAGGGTTAGGGTTAGGGTTAAGGGTTAGGGTTAGGGTTGGGTTTGGGGTTAAAGTTAGGGTTGGGGTTAGGGTTAGGGTTAGGGTTGGGTTAGGGTTAGGGTTAAGGGTTAGGGTTAGGGTTAGGGTTGGGTTTGGGGTTAAAGTTAGGGTTGGGGTTAGGGTTAGGGTTAGGATTAGGATTAGGGTTAGGGTTAGGCATAAAGAAAAATAGTTGGTTAGGGTTCGGGTTAGGGCTAGGGTTAGGGCTAGGGTTAGGGTTAGGTTTAGGCATAAAGTAAAAGAGTCGGTTAGGGATAGGGTTGGGGTTGGGGTTAGGATTAGGGTTAGGTTTAGGCATAAAGTAAAAGAGTCGGTTAGGGTTAGGGTTGGGGTAGGGGTTAGGGTTGGGGTTGGGGTTAGGGTTGCACAAACAATATAAACAGTGCACTGTTATACGTCTATTTTGACTGTATATATATATACTTGGGTTAGGGTTAAGGGTTAGGGTTAGGGTTAGGGTTGGGTTTGGGGTTAAAGTTAGGGTTAGGGTTAAGGGTTAGGGTTGGGTTTGGGGTTAAAGTTAGGGTTAGGGTTAGGGTTAGGATTAGGATTAGGGTTAGGGTTAGGCATAAAGAAAAATAGTTGGTTAGGGTTCGGGTTAGGGCTAGGGTTAGGGCTAGGGTTAGGTTTAGGATTAGGGTTAGGTTTAGGCATAAAGTAAAAGAGTCGGTTAGGGTTAGGGTTGGGGTTGGGGTTAGGATTAGGGTTAGGTTTAGGCATAAAGTAAAAGAGTCGGTTAGGGTTAGGGTTGGGGTAGGGGTTAGGGTTGGGGTTGAGGTTAGGGTTGCACAAACAATATAAACAGTGCACTGTTATACGTCTATTTTGACTGTATATATATATACTTGGGTTAGGGTTAGGGTTAAGGGTTAAGGTTAGGATTAGGGTTGGGTTAGGGTTAGGGTTAGGGTTAGGGTTAGGGTTAGGTGCGGCTTATAGTGCGGAAAATACGGTATGCTTTTGCTACGGAAACTACGACCATACGTTGCAGTGGTAATTGATTGATTGGTGTTCACATTTCTTTCTCTTTTGTAAAGCAGATAATTCCCAATATTGGAAGGAGCTACGGTTCTGCTTCAAGAAGGCCTAATTATATTATGACATCCTGTGCTCAACCGGTCCAGTCAGCATATCCATTTTTGGCATGTAAAAGGGATCTAGGGCATAATCCACAGCATTCAAAGGCCCAAAGTAGGATGATTTTGGTCCCACTGACATGTTTGGTTCAGAGGACACAATGGTGTTTCTGTCTAAATGCAGCACAATTGAAAGCTTATCTGGAGAGGAGAAAACTGTTAAAGCACTGGCAATGACAACTTCTTACTGTTCTATTAGAGTCCCTGTATTATTATTAGGGCCCGCATGGCCCATTGCATAAGGACTCCCAAAGGGAGTCCTTATGCAATGGGATATAAGGACCTATTGAATTTGTAAGGTTTTATTCTTTATTCTTTATTCTTCCGCCGCCACATTAAACTGTAATTTGACCCACTTAACATGCTTCAAAACTCACCATATACCTGCGAAAATTGCCTTTTAAAAAAAAAAAACGAACCACAAAACTCAAAATTGCGCTCTAGCGCCCCCTAGGAAAAAAAAAACTAGACTGCCTGTAACTCCCACTAGGAAGGTCGGAGAGACATGAAACAAATAACCTCTATGTAGGTCTGACTTAGACCTACATTTCATAATAGTACATTGTCGGGCTAAAATCAACAGGAAGTTGGCAATTCCCCCTTCAAGACAAAAAAGTACTAAAAACAGTCACTTTTGCCTCTTTGAGCTGTACTTTGACCCCCTTAACATGCTTCAAAACTCACCAAACTGAACGCACACATCAAGACTGGCAAAAATTGCGATCTAATAAAAAAACCTAACCCCAAATTTAAAAATTGCGCTCTAGAGCAATTTTTGAATAAAACGGAGAAAAAACTGCTCCTCGGAAGAAAAAAAATGACAAAACTGCCTGTAACTCCCACTGGGAAGGTCGGAGAGACATGAAACAAAAACCTCTTCGTAGGTCTCACTTAGACCTACATTTCATAAATTGACAACCCCCAGCAAAAATCAACAGGAAGTTTGTTATTCCCCCTTCTAAACAACATTTTTGTAAAAACCGGTCACCGTTCTTCAAACATTATCTCCTCTGAGCGCGTTTGTCCTTTCGGCTTCAAACTAACACAGGAGAGAGATTGAGCCCTTCTGATTAAAAGTTATCGAAAGAGTTTTGATACCGGCTCCGGTTTTGATTTTATGACCCTTCAAAGACCCGCTGCGCTGATGCTGCTGCGCTGCTGTTTTTTTAAGATGGCTGCTTAAAAGTAGGAAGCACCAGCGTGCCCACACAATGCAGACAAGGTAGGTACACTAGACAAAAGTATTGGGACACTTGGGACTACAACTTGACAAAAGTATTGGGACACTTGGGACTAAAACTGGACAAAAGTATTGGGACACTTAGGACTAGCACCTGCCAAATACGCGGGCCCGACCAACGCTGCTTGCAGCTTTAATTTCATTTACTTTTTAACTACAAACCCCGTTTCCATATGAGTTGGGAAATTGTGTTAGATGTAAATATAAACGGAATATTTTGCAAATCATTTTCAACCCATATTCAATTGAATGCACTACAAAGACAACATATTTGATGTTCAAACTCATAAACTTTGTTTTTTTTTTGCAAATAATCATTAACTTAGTATTTCATGGCTGCAACACGTGCCAAAGTAGTTGGGAAAGGGCATGTTCACCACTGTGTTACATGGCCTTTCCTTTTAACAACACTCAGTAAACGTTTGGGAACTGAGGAGACACATTTTGTAAGCTTCTCAGTTGGAATTCTTTCCCATTCTTGCTTGATGTACAGCTTAAATTGTTCAACAGTCCGGGGGTCTCTGTTGTGCTATTTTAGGCTTCATAATGCACCACACATTTTCAATGGGAGACAGGTCTGGACTACAGGCAGGCCAGTCTAGTACCCGCACTCTTTTACTATGAAGCCACGTTGATGTAACACGTGGCTTGGCATTGTCTTGCTGAAATAAGCAGGGGTGTCCATGGTAACGTTGCTTGGATGGCAACATATGTTGCTCCAAAACCTGTATGTACCTTTCAGCATTAATGGTGCCTTCACAGATGTGTAAGTTACCCATGTCTTGGGCACTAATACACCCCCATACCATCACACATGCTGCCTTTTACACTTTGCGCCTATAACAATCCGGATGGTTCTTTTCCTCTTTGGACGTCCACAGTTTCCAAAAACAATTTGAAATGTGGACTCGTCAGACCACAGAACACTTTTACACTTTGCATCAGTCCATCTTAGATGAGCTCAGGCCCGGCGAAGCCGACGGCGTTTCTGGGTGTTGTTGATAAACGGTTTTCGCCTTGCATAGGAGAGTTTTAACTTGCACTTACAGATGTAGCGACCAACTGTAGTTACTGACAGTGGGTTTCTGAAGTGTTCCTGAGCCCATGTGGCTTTTAACCCAGCATGAGACTTTGAACTGTTTTTAGCTTTTAACTTTTTGAACTGTTTTTAACTTTTAAACTGTTTTTATCTAACAAACTGTTCTTAGGGTAATTTATATTTGCTTTTTAATTGTGTATTTTTATTTCTGTTTTAAATGTTATTTTTTAGTCTGTCCTTTGCCTCTATTTCTTTGTGGTGTACAGCCCTTTGTTTTTCAACTGTGCTTGTTTTTAAAGGGCTTTATAAATAAAGTTGGTATGGTATGGTATGTGGTGATATCCTTTACACACCGATGTGGCTTGTTGATGCAGTACAGCCTGAGGGATGGAAGGTCACGGGCTTAGCTGCTTACGTGCAGTGATTTCTCCAGATTCTCTGAACCCTTTGATGATATTACGGAGCGTAGATGGTGAAATCCCTAAATTCCTTGCAATAGCTGGTTGAGAAAGGTTTTTCTTAAACTGTTCAACAATTTGCTCACGCATTTGTTGACAAAGTGGTGACCCTCGCCCCATCCTTGTTTGTGAATGACTGAGCATTTCATGGGATCTACTTTTATACCCAATCATGGCACCCACCTGTTCCCAATTAGCCTGCACACCTGTGGGATGTTCCAAATAAGTGTTTGATGAGCATTCCTCAACTTTATCAGTATTTATTGCCACCTTTCCCAACTTCTTTGTCACGTGTTGCTGGCATCAAATTCTAAAGTTAATGATTATTTGCAAAAAAAAAAAAATGTTTATGAGTTTGAACATCAAATATGTTGTCTTTGTAGCATATTCAACTGAATATGGGTTGAAAATGATTTGCAAATCATTGTATTCCGTTTATATTTACATCTAAAACAATTTCCCAACTCATATGGAAACGGGGTTTGTACTTACAGTTCACAAATGTAGATTTTATTGCATTTTTTTTTAAGTCATGTATATTCACATCCGCAAGTTGGAAGCAAAAGATTTAATTTCCACAAATAAATGAATGAACGGTCTGTGATTAGCTGCGTTTCCATTGCAGTTTTTTCTCAATATCAAAGCGATATTTCGACAAAGTGCATTTGCGACTTGTGGGCGTTTCCATTAAAGGGTGTTTTTTGCGTCAAGAGCTGTAATTCTCATAACATCTCGTCCCGTTAAGACTCTGCTTTGGGGAAGATTGACGCTTTGCGATTACATGCTTTTGATGAATAATTTATGATTACCATGAATTGATTAACGTGGACCCCGACTTAAACAAGTTGAAAAACTTATTGGGGTGTTACCATTTAGTGGTCAATTGTACGGAATACAGTGTTTCCCACAGGGCAGGCATCTATTTGTGGTGGTGTGGTCGGGGGGTGGGGGGTGGCGGCGGCACAACACTTTATGTACATATTTATATACAGATTTGAACAATTAGTTATTCACTGAAATATATTTATTAATTGTGGTTCTTACAAAAAAATATATCTTATAAAATATAAACGCTAAAATGTCTCTTAAAGCTCTGCCCTTTTAATTAGTGAATACTAAATAATTTAACTTTAGCCTACTACTACAACCATATTATTTACCAGCAACATGAAGTGAAACAGAGGCAGAGGTGTCCTGCCACAGTCAGTCAACCTCCTCCTCCTCCTCCTCCTCCTCCTCCTCCTCCTCCTGCTGCTGCTGAACAGGTCGCACCTGTGGTCCGGACTGTAGGCCTACCTCCTCTCCAAGTCCAGCCCTTTTCGGCCGTTGAAAATATTTTTCTATACTCATCTGTGTGAAGGAGTGAACATCCAACATTAGAATTTATTACTAACGAGCAGAAGCTAGCAAGCTACGGAGTTTGCCGCCAATGTATTTCTTGTAAAGTGTATAAAAACGAATATGGAAGCTGGACAAATAAGATGCCAAAAACCAACCACTTTCATGTGGTATTAGACAGAAAGGAGGAACTTTTTTTCTCCTCCATTTGAAAATGTGGACGTTATCATCACTACTGTCGGATTACAATCAATGCAAGTCATCAGAATCAGGTAATACACCAACTTATATTCTTGTCTTCATGAAAGAAAGGAATCTATATGTGTTAAACATGCATGTATATTCATTAAAACACCTTTAACATGTAAACAAAAACGGCAAAATAAATAAATATAAATTATATACTGTATATATCAATGTATATATATATATATATATATATATATATATATATATATATATATATATATATATATATATATATATATATATATATATATATGATATGTGTGTGTATGTTACTCATCAGTTACTCAGTACTTTTATATTTGCACATTAAAAACCAAATAAGCTACTTTTAATTTTGTTAAATGTTAAAAGTTTTAAATGTTTACATTGTTACAGAATATTTTGTCATGTTGTTGTCAATGTTGACTGAGTGGCCATACTTTTTTTTTTGTAAATAAAAGCCATGCCTTTTGAAAAAACTGGCCTACATTTATTTTTTCCTCTTCATTTTAAATTAAAAAAAAAAATCGGTAAAAGGAAAAATAATCTATAGATTAATCGAAAAAATAATCTATAGATTAACCGATTAATCGAAAAAAATAATCTATAGATTAATCGATAGAAAAATAATTGTTAGCTGCAGCCTTAATATATATATATATATATATATATATATATATATATATATATATATATATATATATATATATATATATATATATATATATATATATGATATGTGTGTGTATGTTACTCATCAGTTACTCAGTACTTGAGTAGTTTTTTCACAACATACTTTTTACTTTTACTCAAGTAAATATTTGGGTGACTACTCCTTACTTTTACTTGAGTAATACATCTCTAAAGTAACAGTACTCTTACTTGAGTACAATTTCTGGCTACTCTACCCACCTCTGAACATAAGTCATTGTCATAGACCTATTAGTTACAAAAGTTAGCTCTCCAGTCAGTTAAACCGACCGAGTAACTCCACAGTGACGTATTGGTGAATTTATGAAACTGAAACGTTAGTTAATAACATCAACACAGACACTTACTGTATCAACTTGTTAGCATGGTTATTTGTACGATTGCATGTACAGACATGCACGAAAACACTCCTACAGACATCACACATGGGATGATTTAGCGAGTATGAATTGTTACAATTTGTTACTTGGGACGTATGATTGAAAAAACCTCTCGAACAGAAACGCTAGCGACAGTTATAGTTCCGGTTCAAGGCACGAAACAAGAAGTACATTTTCAACCTTTTAAAGTCATTTTGATAGTAGGCTAATACAGCTAATATAGACACTTACATTGTGTGTTGCCTTCATTATAACACTTATATATGACTTTTAAAGTCATTTTGATAGTAGGCTAATATAGACACTTATATTATGTGTTGCCTTCATTATAACACTTATATAAGACTTTTAAAGTCATTTTGATAGTAGGCTAATATAGCTAATATAGACATTTACGTCATTGTGTTGCCTTCATTACAACAATTATATAAGACTTTTAAAGTCATTTTGATAGTAGGCTAATATAGCTAATATAGACACTTACATCATGTGTAGCCTTCATTATAACACTTATATAAGACTTTTAAAGTCATTTTGATAGTAGGCTAATATAGACACTTACATCATGTGTTGCCTACATTATAACACTTATATAAGACTTTAAAAGCCATTTTGATAATAGGCTAATATAGCTAATATAGACACTTACATCATGTGTTGTCTTCTTTATAACAATTATATAAGACTTTTAAAGTCATTTTGATAGTAGGCTAATATAGACACTTACATCATGTGTTGCCTTCATTATAACACTTATATAAGGCTTTTAAAGTCATTTTGATAGTAGGCTAATATAGCTAATATAGACACTTACATCGTGTGTTGCCTTCATTATAACACTTATATAAGACTTTTAAAGTAATTTTGATAGTAGGCTATTGTAGCTAATATAGACACTTACGTCATGTGTTGCCTTCATTATAACACTTACATAAGACTTTTAAAGTCATTTTGATAGTAGGCTAATATAGACACTTACATCATGTGTTGCCTTCATTATAACACTTATATAAGACTTTTAAAGTCATTTTGATAGTAGGCTATTATAGCTAATATAGACACTTACATTGTGTGTTGCCTTCATTATAACACTTATATAAGACTTTTAAAGTCATTTTGATAGTAGGCTACTATAGCTAATATAGACACTTACATCATGTGTTGCCTTCATTATAACACTTATATAAGACTTTTAAAGTCATTTTGATAGTAGGCTAATATAGACACTTACATCATGTGTTGCCTTCATTATAACACGTATATAAGGCTTTTAAAGTCATTTTGATAGTAGGCTAATATAGCTAATATAGACACTTACATCGTGTGTTGCCTTCATTATAACACTTATATAAGACTTTTAAAGTCATTTTGATAGTAGGCTTCTATAGCTAATATAGACACTTACATCATGTGTTGCCTTCATTATAACACTTATACACAGCTTTTCATGTTTTGCGGCTCCAGACAGATCAGTTTTTTGTATTTTTTGGTCCAATATGGCTCTTTCACCGTTTTGGGTTGCCGACCCCCCCGGTGTACATAGTGTGAACCAGGTTTGAAACAAAGCTATCGTGCCTGAACGACTTGGTAATTGCGGTATTTCGTATTTTGTCATTGGATTGTGAAGGACAAAACCCCCTGAAAGCAGGCCTGCGTGGTGGAGACTTTCCTGCGGTTGAAACGCTGGTTTTCCTGCTGCTTGTGTTGTGGTGGGTCTGAGAGGCAGCTTGTCAAAGTTAATCAGCCCACAACTGTTGGCTAAAAGCAGACATCCTGACTGCATTGCAGTTCTTTCTCATGCACGCACACACGCAAAGACACACTCACACACACACACACACACACAGACACACACACTCACAGGCCAACATGCAAATGCTCACTGCATGCAGAAAGTCAGGACACAAATATCTGCTAATAGATTTATCCTCTGCTGGCAAGTCATTAGTGGATGTTTGGTTGATGACTTTGACTGAACGTGCTCTGCTACCGTGATGTGCAACACTCCGCCAGCTACAGATCCAATAGACTATTTATTCAGACAAGATGAACTATTTAATAGCCCACACCGGGTCCTCACATCCTCTGTCCCATGTAGGAGAGTAGCCTGTTTAGGGGTGTACCAGTACATGTGTTTGCAAACGGCTTTTTCGGTGTGGTACAGAGGGTACTGTAAGTGTAACCGGCTCAGATCCCACATCAGGGCAAGGAAAAACTCAACCCAATGCGATGACAATGAGAAGTCTTGGAGTCCAGTCCATAGTGGATCCAACATAATAGCGAGAGAGTCCAGTCCATAGAGGATCTAACATAATAGTGTGAGAGTCCAGTCCATAGTGGATCTAACATAATAGTGTGAGAGTCCAGTCCATAGTGGATCTAACATAATAGTGTGAGAGTCCAGTTCATAGTGGATCTAACATAATAGTGAGAGTCCAGTCCATAGTGGATCTAACATAATATTGTGAGAGTCCAGTCCATAGTGGATCTAACATAATAGTTTGAGAGTCCAGTCCATAGTGGATCTAACATAATAGTGAGAGTCCAGTCCATAGTGGATCTAACATAATAGTGTGAGAGTCCAGTCCATAGTGGATCTAACATAATAGTGTGAGAGTCAGTCCATAGTGGATCTAACATAATAGTAAGAGTCCAGTCCATAGTGGATCTAACATAATAGTGAGAGTCCAGTCCATAGTGGATCTAACATAATAGTGTGAGAGTCCAGTCCATAGTGGATCCAACATAATAGTGAGAGTCCAGTCCATAGTGGATCTAACATAATAGTGAGAGAGTCCAGTCCATAGTGGATCTAACATAATAGTGAGAGTAGTGTGAGAGTCCAGTCCATAGTGGATCTAACATAATATTGTAAGAGTCCAGTCCATAGTGGATCTAACATAATATTGTGAGAGTCCAGTCCACTCGGTAGATTGTGAGTTCAAACCCTGGCCGAGTAATACCAAAGACTATAAAAATGGGATCCACATTGGTACTTTAACTTTAACTTCAACTTTAACATAGTGGATCTAACATAATATTGTGAGAGTCAGTCCATAGTAGATCTAACATAATAGTGTGAGAGTCCAGTCCATAGTGGATCTAACATATTAGTGTAAGAGTCCAGTCCATAGTGGATTTAACATATTATTGTGAGAGTCTAGTCCATAGTGGATCTAACATAATAGTGAGAGTCCAGTCCATAGTGGATCTAACATAATAGTGAGAGTCCAGTCCATAGTGGATCTAACATAATAGTGTGAGAGTCCAGTCCATAGTTGATCTAACATAATAGTGAGAGTCCAGTCCATAGTGGATCTAACATAATAGTGTGAGAGTCCAGTCCATAGTGGATCTAACATAATAGTGTGAGAGTCCAGTCCATAGTGGATGTAACATAATAGTGAGATAGTCCATTCCATGGTGGATCTAACATAATAGTGAGAGTCCAGTCCTTAGTGGATCTAACATAATAGTGTGAGAGTCCAGTCCATAGTGGATCTAACATAATAGTGAGAGTAGTGTGAGAGTCCAGTCCATAGTGGATCTAACATAATATTGTAAGAGTCCAGTCCATAGTGGATCTAACATAATAGTGTGAGAGTCCAGTCCATAGTGGATCTAACATAATAGTGTGAGAGTCCAGTCCATAGTGGATATAACATAATAGTGAGAGTCCAGTCCATAGTGGATATAACATAATAGTGAGAGTCCAGTCCATAGTGGATTTAACATATTAGTGTGAGAGTCCAGTCCATAGTGGATCTAGCATAATAGTGAGAGTCCAGTCCGTAGTGGATCTAACATAATAGTGAGAGTCCAGTCCATAGTGGATATAACATAATAGTGAGAGTTCAGTCCATAGTGGATCTAACATAATAGTGTGAGAGTCCAGTCCTTAGTGGATCTAACATAATATAGTGAGAGTCCAGTCCGTAGTGGATCTAACATAATAGTGTGAGAGTCCAGTCCATAGTGGATCTAACATAATAGTGTGAGAGTCCAGTCCATAGTGGATCTAACATAATAGTGTGAGAGTCCAGTCCTAGTGGATCTAACATAATAGTGTGAGAGTCCAGTCCATAGTTGATCTAAGATAATATTGTGAGAGTCCAGTCCATAATGGATCTAACATAATAGTGTGAGAGTCCAGTCCATAGTGGATCTAACATAATATTGAGAGTCCAGTCCATAGTGGATCTAACATAATCGTGTGAGAGTCCAGTCCATAGTGGATCTAACATAATAGTGTGAGAGTCCAGTCCATAGTGGATCTAACATAATAGTGTGAGAGTCCAGTCCATAGTGGATCTAACATAATAGTGTGAGAGTCCAGTCCATAGTGGATCTAACATAATAGTGTGAGAGTCCAGTCCATAGGGGATCTAACATAATAGTGTGAGAGTCCAGTCCATAGTGGATCTAACATAATAGTGAGAGTCCAGTCCATAGTGGATCTAACATAATAGTGTGAGAGTCCAGTCCATAGTGGATCTAACATAGTAGTGTGAGAGTCCAGTCCATAGTGGATCTAACATAATAGTGAGAGTCCAGTCCATAGTGGATCTAACATAATATTGAGAGTCCAGTCCATAGTGGATCTAACATAATAGTGTGAGAGTCCAGTCCTTAGTGGATCTAACATAATAGTGTGAGAGTCCAGTCCATAGTGGATCTAACATAATAGTGTGAGAGTCCAGTCCATAGTGGATCTAACATAATAGTGTGAGAGTCCAGTCCGTAGTGGATCTAACATAATAGTGTGAGAGTCCAGTCCATAGTGGATCTAACATAATAGTGTGAGAGTCCAGTCCATAGTGGATCTAACATAATAGTGTGAGAGTCCAGTCCATAGTGGATCTAACATAATAGTGTGAGAGTCCAGTCCATAGTGGATCTAACATAATAGTGTGAGAGTCCAGTCCATAGTGGATCTAACATAATAGTGTGAGAGTCCAGTCCATAGTGGATCTAACATAATAGTGTGAGAGTCCAGTCCATAGTGGATCTAACATAATAGTGTGAGAGTCCAGTCCATAGTGGATCTAACATAATAGTGAGAGTCCAGTCCATAGTGCATCTAACATAATAGTGAGAGTCCAGTCCATAGTGGATCTAACATAATAGTGTGAGAGTCCAGTCCATAGTGGATCTAACATAATAGTGTGAGAGTCCAGTCCATAGTGGATCTAACATAATAGTGAGAGTCCAGTCCATAGTGGATCTAACATAATAGTGATAGTCCAGTCCATAGTAGATCTAACATATTAGTGTGAGAGTCCAGTCCATAGTGGATCTAACATAATAGTGGGAGTCCAGTCCATAGTGGATCTAACATAATAGTGTGAGAGTCCAGTCCATAGTGGATCTAACATAATAGTGAAAGTCCAGTCCATAGTGGATCTAACATAATAGTGAAAGTCCAGTCCATAGTGGATCTAACATAATAGTGTGAGAGTCCAGTCCATAGTGGATCTAACATAATAGTGAAAGTCCAGTCCATAGTGGATCTAACATAATAGTGAAAGTCCAGTCCATAGTGGATCTAACATACCGGTAATAGTGAGAGTCCAGTCCATAGTGGATCTAACAGAATAGTGAGAGTCCAGTCCATAGTGGATCTAACATAATAGTGTGAGAGTCCAGTCCATAGTGGATCTAACATAATAGTGTGAGAGTCCAGTCCATAGTGGATCTAACATAATAGTGTGAGAGTCCAGTCCATAGTGGATCTAACATAATAGTGTGAGAGTCCAGTCCATAGTGGATCTAACATAATAGTGTGAGAGTCCAGTCCATAGTGGATCTAACATAATAGTGAGAGTACATTCCATAGTGGATCTAACATAATAGTGAGAGTCCAGTCCATAGTGGATCTAACATAATAGTGTGAGAGTCCAGTCCATAGTGGATCTGACATAATAGTGTGAGAGACCAGTCCATAGTGGATCTAACATAATAGTGTGAGAGTCCAGTCCATAGTGGATTTAACGTAATAGTGTGAGAGTCCAGTCCTTAGTAGATCTAACATAATATTGTGAGAGTCTAGTCCATAGTGGATCTAACATAATAGTGAGAGTCCAGTCCATAGTGGATCTAACATAATAGTGTGAGAGTCCAGTCCTTAGTGGATCTAACATAATAGTGTGATAGTCCAGTCCATAGTGGATCTAACATAATAGTGAGAGAGTCCAGTCCATAGTGGATCTAACATAATAGTGTGAGAGTCCAGTCCATAGTGGATCTAACATAATAGTGAGAGTCCAGTCCATAGTGGATCTAACATAATAGTGAGAGTCCAGTCCATAGTGGATCTAACATAATAGTGAGAGTCCAGTCCATAGTGGATCTAATATAATATTGAGAGTCCAGTCCATAGTGGATCTAACATAATAGTGTGAGAGTCCAGTCCATAGTGGATCTAACATAATAGTGTCAGAGTCCAGTCCATAGTGGATCTAACATAATAGTGTGAGAGTCCAGTCCATAGTGGATCTAACATAATAGTGTGAGAGTCCAGTCCATAGTGGATCTAACATAATAGTGTGAGAGTCCAGTCCATAGTGGATCCAACATAATAGTGAGAGTCCAGTCCATAGTGGATCTAACATAATAGTGTGAGAGTCCAGTCCATAGTGGATCTAACATAATAGTGTGAGAGTCCAGTCCATAGTGGATCTAACATAATAGTGTGAGAGTCCAGTCCATAGTGGATCTAACATAATAGTGAGAGTCCAGTCCATAGTGGATCTAATATAATATTGAGAGTCCAGTCCATAGTGGATCTAACATAATAGTGTGAGAGTCCAGTCCATAGTGGATCTAACATAATAGTGTCAGAGTCCAGTCCATAGTGGATCTAACATAATAGTGTGAGAGTCCAGTCCATAGTGGATCTAACATAATAGTGTGAGAGTCCAGTCCATAGTGGATCTAACATAATAGTGACAGAGTCCAGTCCATAGTGGATCTAACATAATAGTGTGAGAGTCCAGTCCATAGTGGATCTAACATAATAGTGTGAGAGTCCAGTCCATAGTGGATCTAACATAATAGTGTGAGAGTCCAGTCCATAGTGGATCTAACATAATAGTGTGAGAGTCCAGTCCATAGTGGATCTAACATAATAGTGAGAGAGTCCAGTCCATAGTGGATCTAACATAATAGTGTGAGAGTCCAGTCCATAGTGGATCTAACATAATAGTGAGAGTCCAGTCCATAGTGGATCTAACATAATAGTGAGAGTCCAGTCCATAGTGGATCTAACATAATAGTGTGAGAGTCCAGTCCATAGTGGATCCAACATAATAGTGAGAGTCCAGTCCATAGTGGATCTAACATAATAGTGTGAGAGTCCAGTCCATAGTGGATCTAACATAATAGTGTGAGAGTCCAGTCCATAGTGGATCTAACATAATAGTGTGAGAGTCCAGTCCATAGTGGATCTAACATAATAGTGAGAGAGTCCAGTCCATAGTGGATCTAACATAATAGTGTGAGAGTCCAGTCCATAGTGGATCTAACATAATAGTGAGAGTCCAGTCCATAGTGGATCTAACATAATAGTGAGAGTCCAGTCCATAGTGGATCTAATATAATATTGAGAGTCCAGTCCATAGTGGATCTAACATAATAGTGTGAGAGTCCAGTCCATAGTGGATCTAACATAATAGTGTCAGAGTCCAGTCCATAGTGGATCTAACATAATAGTGTGAGAGTCCAGTCCATAGTGGATCTAACATAATAGTGTGAGAGTCCAGTCCATAGTGGATCTAACATAATAGTGAGAGTCCAGTCCATAGTGGATCTAACATAATAGTGTGAGAGTCCAGTCCATAGTGGATCTAACATAATAGTGAGAGTCCAGTCCATAGTGGATGTAACATAATATTGAGAGTCCAGTCCATAGTGGATCTAACATAATAGTGAGAGTCCAGTCCATAGTGGATCTAACATAATAGTGAGAGTCCAGTCCATAGTGGATCTAACATATTAGTGTGAGAGTCCAGTCCATAGTGGATCTAACATAATAGTGTGAGAGTCCAGTCCATAGTGGATCTAACATAATAGTGAGAGTCCAGTCCATAGTGGATCTAACATAATAGTGAGAGTAGTGTGAGAGTCCAGTCCATAGTGGATCTAACATAATATTGTAAGAGTCCAGTCCATAGTGGATCTAACATAATAGTGTGAGAGTCCAGTCCATAGTGGATCTAACATAATAGTGTGAGAGTCCAGTCCATAGTGGATCTAACATAATAGTGTGAGAGTCCAGTCCATAGTGGATCTAACATAATAGTGTGAGAGTCCAGTCCATAGTGGATCTAACATAATAGTGTGAGAGTCCAGTCCATAGTGGATCTAACATAATAGTGTGAGAGTCCAGTCCATAGTGGATCTAACATAATAGTGAGAGTCCAGTCCATAGTGCATCTAACATAATAGTGAGAGTCCAGTCCATAGTGGATCTAACATAATAGTGTGAGAGTCCAGTCCATAGTGGATCTAACATAATAGTGTGAGAGTCCAGTCCATAGTGGATCTAACATAATAGTGAGAGTCCAGTCCATAGTGGATCTAACATAATAGTGATAGTCCAGTCCATAGTAGATCTAACATATTAGTGTGAGAGTCCAGTCCATAGTGGATCTAACATAATAGTGGGAGTCCAGTCCATAGTGGATCTAACATAATAGTGTGAGAGTCCAGTCCATAGTGGATCTAACATAATAGTGAAAGTCCAGTCCATAGTGGATCTAACATAATAGTGAAAGTCCAGTCCATAGTGGATCTAACATAATAGTGTGAGAGTCCAGTCCATAGTGGATCTAACATAATAGTGAAAGTCCAGTCCATAGTGGATCTAACATAATAGTGAAAGTCCAGTCCATAGTGGATCTAACATACCGGTAATAGTGAGAGTCCAGTCCATAGTGGATCTAACAGAATAGTGAGAGTCCAGTCCATAGTGGATCTAACATAATAGTGTGAGAGTCCAGTCCATAGTGGATCTAACATAATAGTGTGAGAGTCCAGTCCATAGTGGATCTAACATAATAGTGTGAGAGTCCAGTCCATAGTGGATCTAACATAATAGTGTGAGAGTCCAGTCCATAGTGGATCTAACATAATAGTGTGAGAGTCCAGTCCATAGTGGATCTAACATAATAGTGTGAGAGTCCAGTCCATAGTGGATCTAACATAATAGTGAGAGTACATTCCATAGTGGATCTAACATAATAGTGAGAGTCCAGTCCATAGTGGATCTAACATAATAGTGTGAGAGTCCAGTCCATAGTGGATCTGACATAATAGTGTGAGAGACCAGTCCATAGTGGATCTAACATAATAGTGTGAGAGTCCAGTCCATAGTGGATTTAACGTAATAGTGTGAGAGTCCAGTCCTTAGTAGATCTAACATAATATTGTGAGAGTCTAGTCCATAGTGGATCTAACATAATAGTGAGAGTCCAGTCCATAGTGGATCTAACATAATAGTGTGAGAGTCCAGTCCTTAGTGGATCTAACATAATAGTGTGATAGTCCAGTCCATAGTGGATCTAACATAATAGTGAGAGAGTCCAGTCCATAGTGGATCTAACATAATAGTGTGAGAGTCCAGTCCATAGTGGATCTAACATAATAGTGAGAGTCCAGTCCATAGTGGATCTAACATAATAGTGAGAGTCCAGTCCATAGTGGATCTAACATAATAGTGAGAGTCCAGTCCATAGTGGATCTAATATAATATTGAGAGTCCAGTCCATAGTGGATCTAACATAATAGTGTGAGAGTCCAGTCCATAGTGGATCTAACATAATAGTGTCAGAGTCCAGTCCATAGTGGATCTAACATAATAGTGTGAGAGTCCAGTCCATAGTGGATCTAACATAATAGTGTGAGAGTCCAGTCCATAGTGGATCTAACATAATAGTGTGAGAGTCCAGTCCATAGTGGATCCAACATAATAGTGAGAGTCCAGTCCATAGTGGATCTAACATAATAGTGTGAGAGTCCAGTCCATAGTGGATCTAACATAATAGTGTGAGAGTCCAGTCCATAGTGGATCTAACATAATAGTGTGAGAGTCCAGTCCATAGTGGATCTAACATAATAGTGAGAGTCCAGTCCATAGTGGATCTAATATAATATTGAGAGTCCAGTCCATAGTGGATCTAACATAATAGTGTGAGAGTCCAGTCCATAGTGGATCTAACATAATAGTGTCAGAGTCCAGTCCATAGTGGATCTAACATAATAGTGTGAGAGTCCAGTCCATAGTGGATCTAACATAATAGTGTGAGAGTCCAGTCCATAGTGGATCTAACATAATAGTGACAGAGTCCAGTCCATAGTGGATCTAACATAATAGTGTGAGAGTCCAGTCCATAGTGGATCTAACATAATAGTGTGAGAGTCCAGTCCATAGTGGATCTAACATAATAGTGTGAGAGTCCAGTCCATAGTGGATCTAACATAATAGTGTGAGAGTCCAGTCCATAGTGGATCTAACATAATAGTGAGAGAGTCCAGTCCATAGTGGATCTAACATAATAGTGTGAGAGTCCAGTCCATAGTGGATCTAACATAATAGTGAGAGTCCAGTCCATAGTGGATCTAACATAATAGTGAGAGTCCAGTCCATAGTGGATCTAACATAATAGTGTGAGAGTCCAGTCCATAGTGGATCCAACATAATAGTGAGAGTCCAGTCCATAGTGGATCTAACATAATAGTGTGAGAGTCCAGTCCATAGTGGATCTAACATAATAGTGTGAGAGTCCAGTCCATAGTGGATCTAACATAATAGTGTGAGAGTCCAGTCCATAGTGGATCTAACATAATAGTGAGAGAGTCCAGTCCATAGTGGATCTAACATAATAGTGTGAGAGTCCAGTCCATAGTGGATCTAACATAATAGTGAGAGTCCAGTCCATAGTGGATCTAACATAATAGTGAGAGTCCAGTCCATAGTGGATCTAATATAATATTGAGAGTCCAGTCCATAGTGGATCTAACATAATAGTGTGAGAGTCCAGTCCATAGTGGATCTAACATAATAGTGTCAGAGTCCAGTCCATAGTGGATCTAACATAATAGTGTGAGAGTCCAGTCCATAGTGGATCTAACATAATAGTGTGAGAGTCCAGTCCATAGTGGATCTAACATAATAGTGAGAGTCCAGTCCATAGTGGATCTAACATAATAGTGTGAGAGTCCAGTCCATAGTGGATCTAACATAATAGTGAGAGTCCAGTCCATAGTGGATGTAACATAATATTGAGAGTCCAGTCCATAGTGGATCTAACATAATAGTGAGAGTCCAGTCCATAGTGGATCTAACATAATAGTGAGAGTCCAGTCCATAGTGGATCTAACATATTAGTGTGAGAGTCCAGTCCATAGTGGATCTAACATAATAGTGTGAGAGTCCAGTCCATAGTGGATCTAACATAATAGTGAGAGTCCAGTCCATAGTGGATCTAACATAATAGTGAGAGTAGTGTGAGAGTCCAGTCCATAGTGGATCTAACATAATATTGTAAGAGTCCAGTCCATAGTGGATCTAACATAATAGTGTGAGAGTCCAGTCCATAGTGGATCTAACATAATAGTGTGAGAGTCCAGTCCATAGTGGATATAACATAATAGTGAGAGTCCAGTCCATAGTGGATATAACATAATAGTGAGAGTCCAGTCCATAGTGGATTTAACATATTAGTGTGAGAGTCCAGTCCATAGTGGATCTAGCATAATAGTGAGAGTCCAGTCCGTAGTGGATCTAACATAATAGTGAGAGTCCAGTCCATAGTGGATATAACATAATAGTGAGAGTTCAGTCCATAGTGGATCTAACATAATAGTGTGAGAGTCCAGTCCTTAGTGGATCTAACATAATATAGTGAGAGTCCAGTCCGTAGTGGATCTAACATAATAGTGTGAGAGTCCAGTCCATAGTGGATCTAACATAATAGTGTGAGAGTCCAGTCCATAGTGGATCTAACATAATAGTGTGAGAGTCCAGTCCTAGTGGATCTAACATAATAGTGTGAGAGTCCAGTCCATAGTTGATCTAAGATAATATTGTGAGAGTCCAGTCCATAATGGATCTAACATAATAGTGTGAGAGTCCAGTCCATAGTGGATCTAACATAATATTGAGAGTCCAGTCCATAGTGGATCTAACATAATCGTGTGAGAGTCCAGTCCATAGTGGATCTAACATAATAGTGTGAGAGTCCAGTCCATAGTGGATCCAACATAATAGTGAGAGTCCAGTCCATAGTGGATCTAACATAATAGTGAGAGTCCAGTCCATAGTGGATCTAACATAATAGTGAGAGTCCAGTCCATAGTGGATCTAACATAATAGTGTGAGAGTCCAGTCCATAGTGGATCTAACATAATAGTGAGAGTCCAGTCCATAGTGGATCTAACATAATAGTGTGAGAGTCCAGTCCATAGTGGATCTAACATAGTAGTGTGAGAGTCCAGTCCATAGTGGATCTAACATAATAGTGAGAGTCCAGTCCATAGTGGATCTAACATAATATTGAGAGTCCAGTCCATAGTGGATCTAACATAATAGTGTGAGAGTCCAGTCCTTAGTGGATCTAACATAATAGTGTGAGAGTCCAGTCCATAGTGGATCTAACATAATAGTGTGAGAGTCCAGTCCATAGTGGATCTAACATAATAGTGTGAGAGTCCAGTCCGTAGTGGATCTAACATAATAGTGTGAGAGTCCAGTCCATAGTGGATCTAACATAATAGTGTGAGAGTCCAGTCCATAGTGGATCTAACATAATAGTGTGAGAGTCCAGTCCATAGTGGATCTAACATAATAGTGTGAGAGTCCAGTCCATAGTGGATCTAACATAATAGTGTGAGAGTCCAGTCCATAGTGGATCTAACATAATAGTGTGAGAGTCCAGTCCATAGTGGATCTAACATAATAGTGTGAGAGTCCAGTCCATAGTGGATCTAACATAATAGTGTGAGAGTCCAGTCCATAGTGGATCTAACATAATAGTGTGAGAGTCCAGTCCATAGTGGATCTAACATAATAGTGAGAGTCCAGTCCATAGTGCATCTAACATAATAGTGAGAGTCCAGTCCATAGTGGATCTAACATAATAGTGTGAGAGTCCAGTCCATAGTGGATCTAACATAATAGTGTGAGAGTCCAGTCCATAGTGGATCTAACATAATAGTGAGAGTCCAGTCCATAGTGGATCTAACATAATAGTGATAGTCCAGTCCATAGTAGATCTAACATATTAGTGTGAGAGTCCAGTCCATAGTGGATCTAACATAATAGTGGGAGTCCAGTCCATAGTGGATCTAACATAATAGTGTGAGAGTCCAGTCCATAGTGGATCTAACATAATAGTGAAAGTCCAGTCCATAGTGGATCTAACATAATAGTGAAAGTCCAGTCCATAGTGGATCTAACATAATAGTGTGAGAGTCCAGTCCATAGTGGATCTAACATAATAGTGAAAGTCCAGTCCATAGTGGATCTAACATAATAGTGAAAGTCCAGTCCATAGTGGATCTAACATACCGGTAATAGTGAGAGTCCAGTCCATAGTGGATCTAACAGAATAGTGAGAGTCCAGTCCATAGTGGATCTAACATAATAGTGTGAGAGTCCAGTCCATAGTGGATCTAACATAATAGTGTGAGAGTCCAGTCCATAGTGGATCTAACATAATAGTGTGAGAGTCCAGTCCATAGTGGATCTAACATAATAGTGTGAGAGTCCAGTCCATAGTGGATCTAACATAATAGTGTGAGAGTCCAGTCCATAGTGGATCTAACATAATAGTGTGAGAGTCCAGTCCATAGTGGATCTAACATAATAGTGAGAGTACATTCCATAGTGGATCTAACATAATAGTGAGAGTCCAGTCCATAGTGGATCTAACATAATAGTGTGAGAGTCCAGTCCATAGTGGATCTGACATAATAGTGTGAGAGACCAGTCCATAGTGGATCTAACATAATAGTGTGAGAGTCCAGTCCATAGTGGATTTAACGTAATAGTGTGAGAGTCCAGTCCTTAGTAGATCTAACATAATATTGTGAGAGTCTAGTCCATAGTGGATCTAACATAATAGTGAGAGTCCAGTCCATAGTGGATCTAACATAATAGTGTGAGAGTCCAGTCCTTAGTGGATCTAACATAATAGTGTGATAGTCCAGTCCATAGTGGATCTAACATAATAGTGAGAGAGTCCAGTCCATAGTGGATCTAACATAATAGTGTGAGAGTCCAGTCCATAGTGGATCTAACATAATAGTGAGAGTCCAGTCCATAGTGGATCTAACATAATAGTGAGAGTCCAGTCCATTGTGGATCTAACATAATAGTGAGAGTCCAGTCCATAGTGGATCTAATATAATATTGAGAGTCCAGTCCATAGTGGATCTAACATAATAGTGTGAGAGTCCAGTCCATAGTGGATCTAACATAATAGTGTCAGAGTCCAGTCCATAGTGGATCTAACATAATAGTGTGAGAGTCCAGTCCATAGTGGATCTAACATAATAGTGTGAGAGTCCAGTCCATAGTGGATCTAACATAATAGTGTGAGAGTCCAGTCCATAGTGGATCCAACATAATAGTGAGAGTCCAGTCCATAGTGGATCTAACATGATAGTGTGAGAGTCCAGTCCATAGTGGATCTAACATAATAGTGTGAGAGTCCAGTCCATAGTGGATCTAACATAATAGTGTGAGAGTCCAGTCCATAGTGGATCTAACATAATAGTGAGAGTCCAGTCCATAGTGGATCTAATATAATATTGAGAGTCCAGTCCATAGTGGATCTAACATAATAGTGTGAGAGTCCAGTCCATAGTGGATCTAACATAATAGTGTCAGAGTCCAGTCCATAGTGGATCTAACATAATAGTGTGAGAGTCCAGTCCATAGTGGATCTAACATAATAGTGTGAGAGTCCAGTCCATAGTGGATCTAACATAATAGTGACAGAGTCCAGTCCATAGTGGATCTAACATAATAGTGTGAGAGTCCAGTCCATAGTGGATCTAACATAATAGTGTGAGAGTCCAGTCCATAGTGGATCTAACATAATAGTGTGAGAGTCCAGTCCATAGTGGATCTAACATAATAGTGTGAGAGTCCAGTCCATAGTGGATCTAACATAATAGTGAGAGAGTCCAGTCCATAGTGGATCTAACATAATAGTGTGAGAGTCCAGTCCATAGTGGATCTAGCATAATAGTGAGAGTCCAGTCCATAGTGGATCTAACATAATAGTGAGAGTCCAGTCCATAGTGGATCTAACATAATAGTGTGAGAGTCCAGTCCATAGTGGATCCAACATAATAGTGAGAGTCCAGTCCATAGTGGATCTAACATAATAGTGTGAGAGTCCAGTCCATAGTGGATCTAACATAATAGTGTGAGAGTCCAGTCCATAGTGGATCTAACATAATAGTGTGAGAGTCCAGTCCATAGTGGATCTAACATAATAGTGAGAGAGTCCAGTCCATAGTGGATCTAACATAATAGTGTGAGAGTCCAGTCCATAGTGGATCTAACATAATAGTGAGAGTCCAGTCCATAGTGGATCTAACATAATAGTGAGAGTCCAGTCCATAGTGGATCTAATATAATATTGAGAGTCCAGTCCATAGTGGATCTAACATAATAGTGTGAGAGTCCAGTCCATAGTGGATCTAACATAATAGTGTCAGAGTCCAGTCCATAGTGGATCTAACATAATAGTGTGAGAGTCCAGTCCATAGTGGATCTAACATAATAGTGTGAGAGTCCAGTCCATAGTGGATCTAACATAATAGTGAGAGTCCAGTCCATAGTGGATCTAACATAATAGTGTGAGAGTCCAGTCCATAGTGGATCTAACATAATAGTGAGAGTCCAGTCCATAGTGGATGTAACATAATATTGAGAGTCCAGTCCATAGTGGATCTAACATAATAGTGAGAGTCCAGTCCATAGTGGATCTAACATAATAGTGAGAGTCCAGTCCATAGTGGATCTAACATACTAGTGTCAGAGTCCAGTCCATAGTGGATCTAACATAATAGTGAAAGTACAGTCCATAGTGGATCTAACATAATAGTGAAAGTCCAGTCCATAGTGGATCCAACATAATAGTGAGAGTCCAGTCCATAGTGGATCTAACATAATAGTGAGAGTCCAGTCCATAGTGGATCTAACATAATAGTGTGAGAGTCCAGTCCATAGTGGATCTAACATAATAGTGTGAGAGTCCAGTCCATAGTGGATCTAACATAATAGTGTGAGAGTCCAGTCCATAGTGGATCTAACATAATAGTGTGAGAGTCCAGTCCATAGTGGATCTAACATAATAGTGTGAGAGTCCAGTCCATAGTGGATCTAACATAATAGTGTGAGAGTCCAGTCCATAGTGGATCTAACATAATAGTGTGAGAGTCCAGTCCATAGTGGATCTAACATAATAGTGTGAGAGTCCAGTCCATAGTGGATCTAACATAATAGTGTGAGAGTCCAGTCCATAGTGGATCTAACATAATAGTGAGAGTCCAGTCCATAGTGCATCTAACATAATAGTGAGAGTCCAGTCCATAGTGGATCTAACATAATAGTGTGAGAGTCCAGTCCATAGTGGATCTAACATAATAGTGTGAGAGTCCAGTCCATAGTGGATCTAACATAATAGTGAGAGTCCAGTCCATAGTGGATCTAACATAATAGTGATAGTCCAGTCCATAGTAGATCTAACATATTAGTGTGAGAGTCCAGTCCATAGTGGATCTAACATAATAGTGGGAGTCCAGTCCATAGTGGATCTAACATAATAGTGTGAGAGTCCAGTCCATAGTGGATCTAACATAATAGTGAAAGTCCAGTCCATAGTGGATCTAACATAATAGTGAAAGTCCAGTCCATAGTGGATCTAACATAATAGTGTGAGAGTCCAGTCCATAGTGGATCTAACATAATAGTGAAAGTCCAGTCCATAGTGGATCTAACATAATAGTGAAAGTCCAGTCCATAGTGGATCTAACATACCGGTAATAGTGAGAGTCCAGTCCATAGTGGATCTAACAGAATAGTGAGAGTCCAGTCCATAGTGGATCTAACATAATAGTGTGAGAGTCCAGTCCATAGTGGATCTAACATAATAGTGTGAGAGTCCAGTCCATAGTGGATCTAACATAATAGTGTGAGAGTCCAGTCCATAGTGGATCTAACATAATAGTGTGAGAGTCCAGTCCATAGTGGATCTAACATAATAGTGTGAGAGTCCAGTCCATAGTGGATCTAACATAATAGTGTGAGAGTCCAGTCCATAGTGGATCTAACATAATAGTGAGAGTACATTCCATAGTGGATCTAACATAATAGTGAGAGTCCAGTCCATAGTGGATCTAACATAATAGTGTGAGAGTCCAGTCCATAGTGGATCTGACATAATAGTGTGAGAGACCAGTCCATAGTGGATCTAACATAATAGTGTGAGAGTCCAGTCCATAGTGGATTTAACGTAATAGTGTGAGAGTCCAGTCCTTAGTAGATCTAACATAATATTGTGAGAGTCTAGTCCATAGTGGATCTAACATAATAGTGAGAGTCCAGTCCATAGTGGATCTAACATAATAGTGTGAGAGTCCAGTCCTTAGTGGATCTAACATAATAGTGTGATAGTCCAGTCCATAGTGGATCTAACATAATAGTGAGAGAGTCCAGTCCATAGTGGATCTAACATAATAGTGTGAGAGTCCAGTCCATAGTGGATCTAACATAATAGTGAGAGTCCAGTCCATAGTGGATCTAACATAATAGTGAGAGTCCAGTCCATTGTGGATCTAACATAATAGTGAGAGTCCAGTCCATAGTGGATCTAATATAATATTGAGAGTCCAGTCCATAGTGGATCTAACATAATAGTGTGAGAGTCCAGTCCATAGTGGATCTAACATAATAGTGTCAGAGTCCAGTCCATAGTGGATCTAACATAATAGTGTGAGAGTCCAGTCCATAGTGGATCTAACATAATAGTGTGAGAGTCCAGTCCATAGTGGATCTAACATAATAGTGTGAGAGTCCAGTCCATAGTGGATCCAACATAATAGTGAGAGTCCAGTCCATAGTGGATCTAACATGATAGTGTGAGAGTCCAGTCCATAGTGGATCTAACATAATAGTGTGAGAGTCCAGTCCATAGTGGATCTAACATAATAGTGTGAGAGTCCAGTCCATAGTGGATCTAACATAATAGTGAGAGTCCAGTCCATAGTGGATCTAATATAATATTGAGAGTCCAGTCCATAGTGGATCTAACATAATAGTGTGAGAGTCCAGTCCATAGTGGATCTAACATAATAGTGTCAGAGTCCAGTCCATAGTGGATCTAACATAATAGTGTGAGAGTCCAGTCCATAGTGGATCTAACATAATAGTGTGAGAGTCCAGTCCATAGTGGATCTAACATAATAGTGACAGAGTCCAGTCCATAGTGGATCTAACATAATAGTGTGAGAGTCCAGTCCATAGTGGATCTAACATAATAGTGTGAGAGTCCAGTCCATAGTGGATCTAACATAATAGTGTGAGAGTCCAGTCCATAGTGGATCTAACATAATAGTGTGAGAGTCCAGTCCATAGTGGATCTAACATAATAGTGAGAGAGTCCAGTCCATAGTGGATCTAACATAATAGTGTGAGAGTCCAGTCCATAGTGGATCTAGCATAATAGTGAGAGTCCAGTCCATAGTGGATCTAACATAATAGTGAGAGTCCAGTCCATAGTGGATCTAACATAATAGTGTGAGAGTCCAGTCCATAGTGGATCCAACATAATAGTGAGAGTCCAGTCCATAGTGGATCTAACATAATAGTGTGAGAGTCCAGTCCATAGTGGATCTAACATAATAGTGTGAGAGTCCAGTCCATAGTGGATCTAACATAATAGTGTGAGAGTCCAGTCCATAGTGGATCTAACATAATAGTGAGAGAGTCCAGTCCATAGTGGATCTAACATAATAGTGTGAGAGTCCAGTCCATAGTGGATCTAACATAATAGTGAGAGTCCAGTCCATAGTGGATCTAACATAATAGTGAGAGTCCAGTCCATAGTGGATCTAATATAATATTGAGAGTCCAGTCCATAGTGGATCTAACATAATAGTGTGAGAGTCCAGTCCATAGTGGATCTAACATAATAGTGTCAGAGTCCAGTCCATAGTGGATCTAACATAATAGTGTGAGAGTCCAGTCCATAGTGGATCTAACATAATAGTGTGAGAGTCCAGTCCATAGTGGATCTAACATAATAGTGAGAGTCCAGTCCATAGTGGATCTAACATAATAGTGTGAGAGTCCAGTCCATAGTGGATCTAACATAATAGTGAGAGTCCAGTCCATAGTGGATGTAACATAATATTGAGAGTCCAGTCCATAGTGGATCTAACATAATAGTGAGAGTCCAGTCCATAGTGGATCTAACATAATAGTGAGAGTCCAGTCCATAGTGGATCTAACATACTAGTGTCAGAGTCCAGTCCATAGTGGATCTAACATAATAGTGAAAGTACAGTCCATAGTGGATCTAACATAATAGTGAAAGTCCAGTCCATAGTGGATCCAACATAATAGTGAGAGTCCAGTCCATAGTGGATCTAACATAATAGTGAGAGTCCAGTCCATAGTGGATCTAACATAATAGTGAGAGTTCAGTCCATAGTGGATCTAACATAATAGTGTGAGAGTCCAGTCCATAGTGGATCTAACATAATAGTGAGAGTCCAGTCCATAGTGGATCTAACATAATAGTGTGAGAGTCCAGTCCATAGTGGATCTAACATAATAGTGAGAGTCCAGTCCATAGTTGATCTAACATATTAGTGTGAGAGAGGTTTTGAATACCAAAGTGTCTTATTATTTCTATCGTTGAAACTACCAACTGCATGTAAAATGGCTCCATATTTGAACAGCAATAACATGCCAGTGTCAAAGCAGAGCAAATTGGTTATCAATGTAGAACGTAAGAATCCATCCAGCAACATGATGATGAATGTAGTGCAGCAGTGAGTACATCACACCGCCATTCACCACTACTATTAATCACACACATTTACCTGCAAGTGGCAAAGCGGCACACTCTAAATGTGTTCCCATCAGATGTTGCCTCAGAGAGGAACACACACATTATGGACCTCATCGACTTCCCGACTGAACATTGCATGCTGAGCAAGGAGAGTGTGGGTCGTTCTGTACGTACACATCAGCGTGGAATGGCTCCGACCCGAGGCGGTGCATGTGTATCAGTATGTGCTGCATCAGGTCACCCTCCGCTCCGGAGGAAACACAAAAACATCCCCCACTGCCCTTCTAATACATCTTGTTGTGTTGCTGTTAGTCAGCCTCTAATTAGAATGCAAGTCAGGGAAATGCTGGCATCAGCCCACGCTTGCAGGGACATTACTCCTCTATTTAAATATCAGCGGGGTGAGCAAGTGTGTAACCGTCAGTAATTATGAAAACAATATAAGTAGCACATTAATGATGATAATAGTAACGTTATACATTATCCTTAACAGGCTTTCAATTATTTTACTCGTCATGTGGCTTTGCCTGGAGGACAAAATACTGCAAAGCTGCCTTGGCTTTTTACACAGAACACCAAGTTATGCAGTATATTGCCACACCAGTGTGGGGTTGTATTTGAACCTTTTCCAGGGTAAATCCCACCTAACCTTATTCTTGTCCACACACACACTGGTCGTTTAAGTGAAGTGTGAGGTGATGTTTACTTACATACCCTAAATCACGAGTGTCTCAAAGGGCTGCATAAGCCACAACGACATCCTCGGCTCAGATCCCACATCAGGGCAAGGGAAACCTCAACCCAATGGGACAATGAGAAACCTTAGAGGGGACCGCAGATGTGGAGACCCTCCGCCTCCTGGGCGACCGGTGCAATGGACGTCGAGTGGATCTAGTATAAAAGTGTGAGAGTCCAGTCCATAGTGGATCTAATATAGTATTGAGAGTCCAGTCCATAGTGGATCTAATATAGTAGTGAGAGTCCAGTCCATAGTGGATCTAATATAGTAGTGAGAGTTCAGTCCATGGTGGATCTAACATAATAGTGTGAGAGTTCAGTCCGTAGTGGATCTAACATAATATTGTGAGAGTCCAGTCCATAGTGGATCTAACATAATAGTGTGAGAGTTCAGTCCGTAGTGGATCTAACATAATATTGTGAGAGTCCAGTCCATAGTGGATCTAACATAATAGTGTGAGAGTCCAGTCCGTAGTGGATGTAACATAATTGTGAGAGTCCAGTCCATAGTGGATCTAACATAATAGTGTGAGAGTCCAGTCCATAGTGGATCTAACATAATAGTGTGAGAGTCCAGTCCATAGTGGATCTAACATAATAGTGTGAGAGTCCAGTCCATAGTGGATCTAACATAATAGTGAGAGTCCAGTCCATAGTGGATCTAACATGATAGTGAAAGTCCAGTCCATAGTGGATCTAACATAACAGTGTGAGAGTCCAGTCCATAGTGGATCTAACATAGTAGTGAGAGTCCAGTCCATAGTGGATCTAACATAATAGTGTGAGAGTCCAGTCCATAGTGGATCTAACATAATAGTGAGAGTCCAGTCCATAGTGGATCTAACATAATAGTGTGAGAGTCCAGTCCATAGTGGATCTAACATAATAGTGTGAGAGTCCAGTCCATAGTGGATCTAACATAATAGTGAGAGTCCAGTCCATAGTGGATCTAACATAATAGTGTGAGAGTCCAGTCCATAGTGGATCTAACATAATAGTGTGAGAGTCCAGTCCATAGTGGATCTAACATAATAGTGTGAGAGTCCAGTCCATAGTGGATCTAACTTATAATATTTTATTGGTTGAGAGCCCTACTTGAAACACCACTCATTTCATCACAGCATGCTGTTATATTGTCACACTGCTTGCACACAATATTCTCTCAGATTTATGCTTGGAAAATGTCAACTTTTGATCCACAGGAAATTAAACACAAGTATTTTTTTATTTTTTTTATAGCGAAAAGCAAAACAGCCGTTAGTTTAAATGCATTTTAAATGACCCTGGTGGTGAAATTGGGTCATCAAAGGCAAACAATTGAATGATGTAGATCAAGAACCAAAACAAGTACTGTTGAACAAATCATGAAGACAAACACACACATTGTTGAGTCCACAATATAATCCTCCAGAAAATGTCCTTTACATGGCAGATTGAGACAAGATGATAATAGTTCTAATTGAAGAAAGACTGGTAGTAGCAAGATGAGCATGCGGTTAAGGGGCTTTGCTTCATGCTGTTAATGTGATTGCTTCCACAGATCAGGGGGAGATAAGGAGCTGTGCTGATAGGCCTGTTAACCCTTATCATCCATGTACAGTACAGACATTCACGAGCCACTTTTCACCAACATTTACACACTGAAATATGGGCAGAAAGTTATTGTTCGAGTATTAGGTGAACCACAAATAAAACAAATGGTAAATGGGTTGTACTTGTTAGGGCCCGCATGGCCCATTGCATAAGGACTCCCACAGGGAGTCCTTATGCAATGGGACATAAGGACCTATTGAATTTGTAAGGTTTTAGTCTTTATTCTTTATTCTTCCGCCGCCACATGAAACTGTAATTTGACCCACTTAACATGCTTCAAAACTCACCATATTTGACCCACACACCTGCGAAAATTGCCTTTTTCTAAAAAAAAACGAACCACAAAACTCAAAATTGCGCTCTAGCGCCCACCTAGGAAAAAAAAAAACTAGACTGCCTGTAACTCCCACTAGGAAGGTCGGAGAGACATGAAACAAAAACCTCTATGTAGGTCTGACTTAGACCTACATTTCATAATAGTACATTGTCGGGCTAAAATCAACAGGAAGTTGGCAATTCCCCCTTCAAGACAAAAAAGTACTAAAAACAGTAACTTTTGCCTCTTTGAGCTGTAATTTGACCCCCTTAACACGCTTCAAAACTCACCAAACTGAACGCACACATCAGGACTGGCAAAAATTGCGATCTTATAAAAAAACCTAACCCCAAATCTCAAAAATTGCGCTCTAGCGCAATTTTTGAATAAAACGCAGAAAAAACTGCTCCTCGGAATTAAAAAATGACAAAACTGCCTGTAACTCCCACTGGGAAGGTCGGAGAGACATGAAACAAAAAACCTCTATGTAGGTCTAACTTAGACCTACATTTCATAAATTGACAACCCCCAGCAAAAATCAACAGGAAGTTTGCTATTCCCCCTTCAAAACAAAATTTTGTAAAAACCGGTCACCTTTCTTCAAACATTATCTCCTCTGAGCGCGTTTGTTGTTTCGGCTTCAAACTAACACAGGAGAGAGATTGAACCCTTGTGTATAAAAGTATAGAACAGCTTTTTAATACCTGCTCCGGTTTTGATTTTATGACCCTTCAAAGACCCGCTGCACTGATGCTGCTGCGCTGCTGTTTTTTTAAGATGGCTGCTCAAAAGCAGGAAGCACCAACATGCCCACACAATGCAGACAAGGTAGGTACACTAGACAAAAGTCTTGGGACACTTCAGACTAAAAGTAGACAAAAGTATTGGGACACTTAGGACTAGCACCTGCCAAATACGCGGGCCCGACCAATGCTGCTTGCAGCTTTAATATTCTTTATTCTTTATTCTTCCGCCGCCACATGAAACTGTAATTTGACCCACTTAACATGCTTCAAAACTCACCATATTTGACCCACACATCAGGACCTGCGAAAATTGCCTTTTAAAAAAAAAAAACGAACCACAAAACTCAAAATTGCGCTCTAGCGCCCCCTAGGAAAAAAAAAAAAACTAGACTGCCTGTAACTCCAACTAGGAAGGTCGGAGAGACATGAAACAAAAACCTCTATGTAGGTCTGACTTAGACCTACATTTCATTATAGTACATTGTCGGGCTAAAATCAACAGGAAGTTGGCAATTCCCCCTTCAAGACAAAAAAGTACTAAAAACAGTCACTTTTGCCTCTTTGAGCTGTAATTTGACCCCCTTAACACGCTTCAAAACTCACCAAACTGAACGCACACATCAGGACTGTCAAAAATTGCGATCTTATAAAAATACCTAACCCCAAATCTCAAAATTGCGCTCTAGCGCAATTTTTGAATAAAACGCAGAAAAAACTGCTCCTCGGAATTAAAAAATGACCAAACTGCCTGTAACTCCCACTGGGAAGGTCGGAGAGACATGAAACAAAAAACCTCTATGTAGGTCTAACTTAGACCTACATTTCATAAATTGACAACCCCCAGCAAAAATCAACAGGAAGTTTGCTATTCCCCCTTCAAAACAACATTTTGTAAAAACCGGTCACCTTTCTTCAAACATTATCTCCTCTGAGCGCGTTTGTTGTTTCGGCTTCAAACTAACACAGGAGAGAGATTGAACCCTTCTGATTAAAAGTTGGCGAAAGAGTTTTGATACCTGCTCCGGTTTTGATTTTATGACCCTTCAAAGAACCTCTGCGCTGATGCTGCTGTTTTTTCAAGATGGCTGCTTAAAAGCAGGAAGCACCAACGTGCCCACACAATGCAGACAAGGTAGGTACACTAGACAAAAGTATTGGGACAATTCGGACTAAAAGTAGACAAAAGTATTGGGACACTTATGACTACCACTGGACAATAGCACGGAAACTGGACAAAAGTATTGGGACACTTGGGACTACAACTTGACAAAAGTATTGGGACACTTATGACTACCACTGGACAAAAGTGTTGAGACACTTATGACCAAAACTGGACAAAAGTATTGGGACACTTACACTGCACAAAAGTATTGGGACACTTAGGAATGCCACTGGACAAAAGTATTGGGACACCTACACTGGATAAAAGTATTGCGACACTTAGGACTACAACTTGACAAAAGTATTGGGACACTTAGGACTAAAACTGGACAAAAGTATTGGGACACTTAGGACTAGCACCTGCCAAATACGCGGGCCCGACCAACGCTGCTTGCGGCTTTAATTATACTTGCTTTTCTGATGGCGGGAGCTGCCATGCAAAGCTCTAGCCACAACCCATCAGGAGCAAGGGCACAAAGGACGTGACTAAAATGGCGGAAGCTGGGGATCGAACCAGGAACGGCCGCTCTACCAACCGAACCACGGCGTTCCCCCAGACATATTCATTATCTTAAACAAATGCTGTATTGCTTTGTGTCATGATCTATGGTCTGGATCATGTTTTTGTTATTTTCTGTTAGTTTTAAGACTCCAATAGTTCCTGTTTTTGTACATCCTTGTTTGTTTTAGTTTCCATGGCGACTGATTAGTTTCACCTGCCTCATGTGTTCGGGACACGCACCTGCTCTAATCAAGAGACTATTATTTAAGCCTGTCGTTGCCAGTTAGTCGTACTGGCGTCATTGCTCTTTTCATGCCACAGTTTCATGCTCTGTTCATGCCACAGTTTCATGTTTGTTTCTTGCTATGCCATAGCTTATGCTAGTTGTTTACTTTAACTCCAAGTGCGATCAGCCTTGTTTTTCGTTGTTTGTACCTTTTTGAGAGAAGATAATTAAATATGTTCCTAGTAATAGTCCGATTGCTTTCCGGGAGAACAAACCCCCCTTGTTATGACACTTTGATTGACTCGGTATTTCATAATAAGTGTAATCTATATAATTATACAGTCGCACTTATGTCATTAACAATGGGATGGCATGATTACCCCAGAGAGCTTTCATACATGATGACTGCCTTTTGTTCAATAACGTGAAGGTTAGCATGGTTTACACGTGTTTATGCATACTGATACAATTGCTGGCCTAATCTAGCCAGACAAATGTCGGTTATGTTTATTTGTTCAAAACAATAGTAGTGTTAAGTAATAGGATACAGTTAGTCAATTATACTAGCTGTATGTTTAAAGACAAATCAACAAAAATGGTGAACATGTCACGATTGGGGGGGTCGCAGCTTACAGCAGGGTTTGTTCCCCCGGGATGCAGACGGACCACTCCGGACAGGACGTGCAGGTAGGAACATGATTTATTCTTCGAAACTTAAAGAAGTACCAAAAACAGAAAACAAGCCGAAGGAACAATGTGCCGATCGCACTGGAAGCTACGGCTACCACTTAGCGTAGACTAGAAGACAAGGAATACTCACGTAGCAGGTTGCGTGAAGTAGAGATGCGCGGTTTGCGGGCACAACCGCGCAGTCCGCGGATTATCCGCGGATCGGGCGGATGAAATAAAAAAAAAAAAGATTTTATACGCGGGTCGGGTCGGGTCGGGTGGTTGAAATAAAAAACAATTAGATTTTAAATAGATTCAGGCGGGTGGCAGTTAAACCAATTCGGAAAAATATATACATAGTTAAATGTTGTTACCCACATACGAAAAACGAGCAGGCACCTGCTGCATATGCCACAACAGAAGAAAAAAACAAAAAGAGATGGACACTTTTATGGAGCGGAGAAGGGACGCCTCGCCGGGGTCCGGGACCGAGGCCCCTTCCCCCGAGAGGGCCCCACCGGGAGCCGTAGCTGAGGCGATCCGCGAGAAGGGCCCGACGCACGTCCAGGGTCACCACCGCGCCCACCGCACCGACACCCCGCCTCGTCCGCCTTCGCCGTAAGCAGCTTACCTGCCCGCCACCCCCGTGGCCGGGGGCTCGTAACAGGGGTCACTCCGCGCGCTCCGCCCGCGCAGCTTACCTGCCCGCCACCCCTGTTGCCGGGGGCGCGTAACAGGGGTCACTCCGCGCGCAGTGCGCTCACGAAAGGGGTGGGGCTCACCCTGGTTGATATAGACAGCAGGACGGTGGCCATGGAAGTCGGAACCCGCTAAGGAGTGTGTAACAACCCACCTGCCGAAGTTAAAAGTTAAAGTTAAAGTACCAATGATTGTCACACACACACTAGGTGTGGCGAAATTATTCTCTGCATTTGACCCATCACCCTTGATCACCCCCTGGGAGGTGAGGGGAGCAGTGGGCAGCAGCGGTGGCTGCGCCCGGGAATCATTTTGGTGATTTAACCCCCAATTCCAACCCTTGATGCTGAGTGCCAAGCAGGGAGGTAATGGGTCCCATTTTTATAGTCTTTGGTATGACTCGGCCGGGATTTGAACTCCCAACCTACCGATCTCAGGACGGACACTCTAACCACTAGGCCACTGAGTAGGTGCAACGAATCAACTAGCCCTGAAAATGGATGGCGCTGGGGGGTCGGGCCCATATACCCGGCCGTCGCCGGCAGCGAGACGCGCTTGGAGGTGCGCTCAGCGCGGCTCCCATATGACTGCGCACTGGTGTGCGTCTGGGTCGTGACAGCGTGGCACGCGAATGTCTGTGCTGCATTGGATCAGTCTCCTTTCTTTAACAGGCAAAAAAGCTTTATAACCTCACTAATGCCTTGCATCGTCTATATTAGATATATAACAACGGGCGGGTGCGGGCGGATTAAGTAAGTATAAATAGTTGAATGCAGTTGTGTGGGAAAGGCTAAAGTCTATCTTTATTTGACTGTAATTCTATTTGCACACACAGGCTCATGCACTCACATGGCTTCCCCATCTTGTATTGCATCCTTGAGTGTCCTTGTCAATGTCAGCATCAGCTAATGCTATGGACAAATAAAGCAAGGTCAAGAGTTTGTCTCCTGGCTTTATAAATAATGTGACTCACAAGCTGAAGGTATAAGTGATGGGGGGGGCGACGTGACTATGATCCTGTTTTTCACTGAAGCTGCCCACACGTCTAAGATGTAATACTTTATTCTCGGCAAATACATTTTGTTACGTTTGCTTTCTTCTGTCTGCGAGTTGTATTCCTTTATCTGTTTGTCAGTGGCTGCTTGTGTTTCAGCTGAGCTAGGATGTGTTTTCTTGTCAAAGAGCCATGTAATCTCATTACCCTTCCACATGTGTTTTGATTTAGAAAGACGTGTGTGTGTGTGTGTGCGTGTGTGTGTGTGTGTGTTCTTGTATTCCTACCCTTCTTGAGACATCAACAAGGGAAAGTACCGTCCATATGAGGAGGTGTGAACAAGCTAGGACATAAATCATGGTCCCAATATGGAAAACCATTGCATCTAATTAGGGCTGCAACAACTAATCGATTAAATCGATTAAAATCAATTTTAAAAATAGTTGGCGATTAATTTAGTCATCGATTCGTTGGATCTATGCTATGCGCATGCGCAGAGGCAATTTTTTAAATTAATTAATTTAAAAAAATTGTTTTTAATTTTTTTTATAAACCTTTATTTATAAACTGCAAAATGTACAAACAGCAGAGAAACAATGATAATTAAAGCTGCAAGCAGCATTGCTCGGGCCCGCATATTTGGCAGGTGCTAGTCCTCAGTGTCCCAATACTTTTGTTCAGTTTTCGTCATAAGTGTCCCAATACTTTTGTCTACTTTTAGTCCGAATTGTCCCAATACTTTTGTTTAGTGTACCTACCTTGTCTGTATTGTGTGGGCACGCTGGTGCTTCCTGCTTTTAAGCAGCCTTCTTGAAAAAACAGCAGCATCAGCGCAGCGGCTCTTTGAAGGGTCATAAAATCAAAACCGGAGCCGGTATTAAAACTCTTTCGATATAACTTTTAATCAAAAGGGTTCAATCTCTCTCCTGTGTTAGTTTGAAGCCGAAACAACAAACACGCTCAGAGGAGATAATGTTTGAAGAAAGGTGACCGGTTTTTACAAAAATGTTGTGTTGAAGGGGGAATAGCAAGCTTCTTGTAGATTTTTGCTGGGGGTTGTCAATTTATGAAATGTAGGTCTAAGTGAGACCTACGGAGAGGATTTTGTTTCATGTCTCTCCGACCTTCCCAGTGGGAGTTACAGGCAGTTTTGTCATTTTTTTCTTCCGAGGAGCAGTTTTTTCTCCGTTTTATTAAAAATTTGCTCTAGAGCGCAATTTTTAAATTTGGGGTTAGGTTTTTTTATTAGATCACAATTTTTGCCAGTCCTGATGTGTGCGTTCAGTTTGGTGAGATTTGAAGCGTGTTAAGGGGGTCAAATTACAGCTCAAAAAGGCAAATGTGACTGTTTTAGTACTTTTTTGTCTTGAAGGGGGAATTGCCAACTTCCTGTTGATTTTTGCCCGAGGATATACAATTATGAAAACTAGGTCTAAGTCAAACCTACATAGAGGTTTTTGTTTCATGTCTCTCCGACCTTTCTAGTGGGAGTTACAGGCAGTCTAGTTTTTTTTTTTCCTAGGGGGCGCTAGAGCGCAATTTTGAGTTTTGGGGTTCAGTTTTTTTATTAAAAGACAATTTTCGCAGGTCCTGATGTGTGGGTCAAATATGGTGAGTTTTGAAGCATGTTAAGTGGGTCAAATTAGTGCTCAAAGAGGCGGCGGAAGAATAATAATAAAGAAAGAATAAAACCTTACAAATTCAGTAGGTCCTTATGTCCCATTGCATAAGGACTCCCTGTGGGAGTCCTTATGCAATGGGCCATGCGGGCCCTAAAAATAAGTATGGTGCCAGTATGCTGTTTTTTTCCCCAATAAAATACTGGAAATGATAGAAATGTAGTTTGTCTCTTTTATCCGATTATTAATCGATTAATCGAAGTAATAATCGACAGATTAATCGATTGCCCAATTAATCGTTAGTTGCAGCCCTACATCTAATAGACAATGTCTCATTTGTGGTGAAATCTATCAAAAATGAGGGTGGTCCCAAAAAGGAGGGATTTTACAAATGGACCGTGTGTCGCTTTTAAAAGTGCTCCCCCTCTGGTCAACATATGAAATAACAAGTGTGGGTAAAAAATATTGAAGTGCTCCCCCTCTGGCCAACATATGTAATAACAAGTGTGTGTAAATAATTTAAATGCTTTTGACCAAAATTAATTAAAAAAAAAAAAAAAATATATATATATATATATATATATATATATATATATATATATATATATATATATATATATATATATATATATATGTAAATAGAGACATACTGTAATAACGTGAAGTAAATAATGAAGATTAAAAACCAATTACAAACAAAAAATTTAAAAAAGTAGTCTTTTTCCCACAATGTGTCGACTTTTTTCTTTTAAAATTGGGAACAATTTCTCTTATTCTTTCCGTCTGTAATATTGCAATTTTCTCGTAAAATTATTCATGTAAAATTATTACTCTTTCATGCAAAATGGTGAGATTTGTCATGTAAAATCCGGACTTCTATCACAATATTGCCAATTTTTTTTGTTGTTCTTTTAAAATAGTGACCTTTTTCGAGTAAAATTATGACTTTTGTCATAATTTTGCCAAGTAAAATTCTGATTATTGTTATAATATTGGCAACATTTTAAAGTGTTTTTATACAATTGTGACTTTTGTCGAGTAAAATTACGACTCTTTTCATAAAATTGCTAAAATGTTTAGCTTTTCAAAAAGGAAGGATTTTTCAAATGGACTGTGTGTCGGATTTAAAAGTGCTCCCCCTCTGGTCAACATATGAAATAACAAGTGTGTGTAAAAAATTTGAAGTGCTCCCCCTCTGGCCAACATATGTGATAACAAGTGTGTGTAAGTAATTGAAATGCTTTTGACCAAAATTAATTAAAAAAAAAAAAATAAAAAAAAAAAAAAATATATATATATATATATATATATATATATATATATATGTAAATAGAGACATACTGTAATAACTTGAAGTAAATAATGAAGATTAAAAACCAATTACAAACAAAAAAATTAAAAAAGTAGTCTTTTTCCCACAATGTGTCGACTTTTTTCTTGTAAAATTGGGAACAATTTCTCTTATTCTTTCCGTCTGTAATATTGCAATTTTCTCGTAAAATTATTCATGTAAAATTATTACTCTTTTATGCCAAATGGTGAGATTTGTCATAGAAAATTCTGACTTTTATGTCAATATTGCCAATTTTTTTGTTATTCTTGTAAAATAGTGAAATTTTTTGAGTAAAATTACGACTTTTGTCATAATTTTGCCAAGTAAAATTCTGATTATTGTTATAATATTGGCAACATTTTAAAGTGCTTTTATACAATTGTGACTTTTGTCGAGTAAAATTACGACTCTTTTCATAAAATTGCTAAAATGTTTAGCTTTTCAAAAAGGAAGGATTTTTCAAATGGACTGTGTGTCGGATTTAAAAGTGCCCCCCCTCTGGTCAACATATGAAATAACAAGTGTGTGTAAAAATTTGAAGTGCTCCCTCTCTGGCCAACATATGTGATAACAAGTGTGTGTAAGTAATTGAAATGCGCACCCTTTGGCCAAAATTAATTAAAAAATATATATATTTATATATATATGTAAATAGAGACATACTGTAATAACTTGAAGTAAATAATGAAGATTAAAAACCAATTACAAACAAAACATTTAGAAAAGTAGTCTTTTTCCCACAATGTGTCGACTTTTTTCTCATAAAATTGGGAACAATTTCTCATATTCTTTCCGTCTGTAATATTGCAATTTTCTCGTAAAATTATTCATGTAAAATGATTACTCTTTTATGCAAAATGGTGAGATTTGTCATAGAAAATTCTGATTTTTATGTCAACATTGCCAATTTTTTTGTTGTTCTTGTAAAATAGTGACATTTTTTGAGTAAAATTATGACTTTTGTCATAATTTTGCCAAGTAAAATTCTGATTATTGTTATAATATTGGCAACATTTTAAAGTGTTTTTATACAATTGTGACTTTTGTCGAGTAAAATTACGACTCTTTTCATAAAATTGCTAAAATGTTTAGCTTTTCAAAAAGGAAGAATTTTTCAAATGGACTGTGTGTCGGATTTAAAAGTGCTCCCCCTCTGGTCAACATATGAAATAACAAGTGTGTGTAAAAATATTGAAGTGCTCCCCCTCTGGCCAACATATGTAATAACAAGTGTGTGTAAGTAATTGAAATGCGCCCCCTTTGGCCAAAATTAATTTAAAAAAAAATATATTTATATATATGTAAATGGAGACATACTGTAATAACTTAAAGTAAATAATGAAGATTAAAAACCAATTACAAACAAAACATTTAAAAAAGTTGTCTTTTTCCCACAATGTGTCGACTTTTTTCTTATAAAATTGGGAACAATTTCTCTTATTCTTTCCGTCTGTAATATTGCAATTTTCTCGTAAAATTATTCATGTAAAATTATTACTCTTTTATGCAAAATGGTGAGATTTGTCATAGAAAATTCTGACTTTTATGTCAATATTGCCAATTTTGTTGTTGTTCTTGTAAAATAGTGACATTTTTTGAGTAAAATGATGACTTTTGTCATAATTTTGCCAAGTAAAATTCTGATTATTGTTATAATATTGGCAACATTTTAAAGTGTTTTTATACAATTGTGACTTTTGTCGAGTAAAATTACGACTCTTTTCATAAAATTGCTAAAATGTTTAGCTTTTCAAAAAGGAAGGATTTTTCAAATGGACTGTGTGTCGGATTTAAAAGTGCTCCCCCTCTGGTCAACATATGAAATAACAAGTGTGTGTAAAAAATTTGAAGTGCTCCCCCTCTGGCCAACATATGTGATAACAAGTGTGTGTAAGTAATTGAAATGCGCCCCCTTTTGCCAAAATGTATTTAAAAAATATTTATATATAATGTAAATGTAAATAGAGACATACTGTAATAACTTGAAGTAAATAATGAAGATTAAAAACCAATTACAAACATACAAATAAAAAAAAACAGTTTTTTTCCCACAATGTGTCGACTTTTTTCTTATAAAATTGTGAAAAATTTCTGATATTTCTGTTTCTGTAAGATTGCAATATGTTCTCGTAAAATTATTCATGTAAAATTATTACTCTTTTATGCAAAATGGTGAGATTTGTCATAGAAAATTCTGACTTTTATGTCAATATTGCCAATTTTGTTGTTGTTCTTGTAAAATAGTGACATTTTTTGAGTAAAAGTATGACTTTTGTCAAAATTTTGCCAAATAAAATCCCGATTATTGTTATAACATTGCCAACATTTTAAAGTGTTCTGATAAAATTGCGACTTTTGTCGAGTACAATTACGATTATTTTCATAAAATTGCCAAAATGTTTAGCTTTTCTTGTAAAACTGCGACTGTTATTGAGTAAAATTCCAACTTGTATCACGATATTGCACAAATGTTCAGTTTTTCTTGTAAAATTTTGACTTGCGTTGAGTAAAATTACACAGTTTTCTTGTGAAATTCTTGTCATGATCCGTGGTCCGGATCATGTTTTGTGTTTTTCGGTTAGTTTTGGACTCCTTGAGTTCCTGTTTGTGCACCTCTGAGTTGGTTACCATGGCTACCTATTATTTTCACCTGCCTCTTGTGTTTGGGACGCTCATCTGCTGCTAATCAGAGACATTATTTAAGCCTGCCTTTGCCAGTCAGTCGGTCTGACTTCTTTGTTAGCTTCACGCTACTGTTATGTAAGTTTTTCTTGCCTCCTAGCCCCTGCTAAGTGTTTAGCTTCAAGTGCGATCGGCACCTTGTTTCGTCGGTTTGTTTTCTGTTTTTGTACCTCTTTGATTTGTTCAAGATTAAATCATGTTCCTACCTGCAAGTCCTGTCCAGAGTCGTCCGTTTGCATCCCGGGAGTGTGTGTGTGTGTGTGTGTGTGTGTGTGTGTGTGTGTGTGTGTGTGCTATGTGGCTGCAGAGTGGATTTCACTACTGAAGGATCACACATAAACAAATAGCACTGTACTTAACTTTAATGCATTTCTGAAGCGGTTAGGGTGGGTAAGTCTGTTGGTACGTGATCTTAAGTGTGGACATTCAATATGCACATGTGCGTGAGCATTGCTGCAGATGGTTCTAACAAGCCGCACGTTACACATTGTCCTGGTATCAATCTCTGTAGTGAGGCCCCTCGAGACCGGATCCCTGATAGTGAGCAGCTCGTGGAAGCCGTGTGGTGAGTGGTGGGGGTGGGGACCGGAGATTTCCTGTGCAGGCCAGTCAGCTCAGGGTGAATACCGGTGTCAAGTGTTGGGTTACAGCTCAGTGCAACAGCGTTTGATGAATACACACTTAAACTTTCACCAGCAGTGATGATTCTGCCAGAAAGTCACACATACAATAGGTATGGCGTTACACAAAGACATCATTAACACATCGCACTGACCTTGACCATTGTACCTAACTACCACCTCATGTTATGTTCAAAATGCTAGCTAATGCAACACAAAGTATACCGTATTTTCCGGACTATAAGCCGCACTTAATATCCTTTGTTTTCCTCAAAACTAGACAGTGCGCCTTATAAGTGTCAAGACGAGGACTTTGGGGGTTTTGTTTTCCCGAGATGCAATAACAGTTGGAGCGGACATGGTGTGAAGGTAAATACATATTTTATTTTAACACTAACAAAAGGTACAAACTAAAGGCGCGCGCACAAGGCGGAGAACAAACTTGGCTATGAAAACAATAAACTAGCACAAAGGCAAAAACTATGGACATAAAACAAAAGACTTACTGTGGCATGGCATGAAGCATGATCTATGTTAAACATGAATCTCAAGGGTAGCATCGGTCACGGAGGTAGCAGAGGCAAGGGTAATGTCGTCAGGCCGACCAACAGAAAGTGACAGGCTTAAATAATAGTGACATCATTAGCAACAGGTGCGTGAGTGCAAACGTGAAACAGGTGAAACTAATGGTAAAGTACCGTCCATATGAGGAGGTGTGAACAAGTTAGGACATACATCATGGTCCCAATACGGAAAACCATTGCATCTAATTAGGGCTGCAACAACTAATCGATTAAATCGATTAAAATCAATATTAAAAATAGTTGGCGATTAATTTAGTCATGGATTCGTTGGATCTATGCTATGCGCATGCGCAGAGGCAATTTTTTAAATTAATTAATTAATTTATTTAAAAAAAATGTTTTTATTTTTTTTATTTTTTTTTATAAACCTTTATTTATAAACTGCAAAATGTACAAACAGCAGAGAAACAATAATCAAAATAAGTATGGTGCCAGTATGCTGGTTTTTTTCTCCCAATAAAATACTGGAAATGATAGAAATGTAGTGTGTCTCTTTTATCCGATTATTAATCGATTAATCGAAGTAATATTCGACAGATTAATCGATTATCCAATTAATTGTTAGTTGCAGCCCTACATCTAATAGAGAATGTCTCATTTGTGGTGAACTCTATCAAAAATGAGGGTGGTCCCAAAAAGGAGGGATTTTACAAATGGACTGTGTGTCGCTTTTAAAAGTGCTGCCCCTCTGGTCAACATATGAAATAACAAGTGTGTGTAAAAATATTGAAGTGCTCCCCCTCTGGCCAACATATGTAATAACAAGTGTGTGTAAGTAATTGAAATGCTTTTGACCAAAATTAATTAAAAAAAAAAAATATATATATATATATACCGTATTTTCCGCACCATAAGGCGCCCTGGGTTATAAGCCGCTCCTTCAATGAACGGCATATTTCAAAACTCTGTCCACCTATAAGCCGCCCCGTGTTATAAGCCGCATCTAACTGCGCTAAAGGAATGTCAAAAAAACAGTCAGATAGGTCAGTCAAACTTTAATAATATATTAAAAACCAGCGTGATGTGGGCGCGCATGGAGTCGTATATCAACATGGACGGAGCTGCGTGAAAAAAGCCACCCGGCCTCTTCGCGTAAACTTCCCTTAACCACTCGCTCATCTTTTCTTCATCCATCCATCCCTTCGAGTTAGCTTTTATGATGACGCCGGCTGGAAAGGTCTCTTTTGGCAAGGTCTTCCTTTTGAATATCACCATGGGTGGAAGTTTCTGGCCATTAGCATGGCAAGCTAGAACCACAGTGAAGGATGACTTCTCATTCCCTGTGGTGCGAATATTCACCGTACGTGCTCCCGTTGTATCCACAGTGCGGTTCACAGGAATATCAAAAGTCAGTGGAACCTCGTCCATGTTGATAATGTTCTCTGGCCGGATCTTTTTTTCAGCTATCTTGTTTTTACAATATGCACGGAAAGTAGCCAGCTTTTCTTGAAAGTCTTTAGGCAGTTGCTGTGAAATAGTAGTCCGTGTGCGGATGGAGAGATTGCGTCTTTTCATGAACCGGAAACCTGTCGCCATTTTGTGGTCTTTACAGATGTAAACACACAAAGGAAATGAAACGTAATATCCGCGCGCTTCTTCTTCTTCTACGCGGGCGGGTGGTTGCTTACAGTAGAAGAAGAAGCGCTTCCTGTTCTATGGGGGCGGGTGCTTACCTTGGCGGTTGCTTGCGTAGAAGAAGAAGCACTTCCTCTTCTACGGGGAAAAAAGATGGCGGCTGTTTACCGTAGTTGCGAGACCGAAACTTTATGAAAATGAATCTTAATATTAATCCATATATAAAGCGCACCGGGTTATAAGCCGCACTGTCAGCTTTTGAGTAAATTTGTGGTTTTTAGGTGCGGCTAATAGTGCGGAAAATACGGTATATATATATATCCATCCGAAACTAATGGTAGTCATGGTAACAAACACAATGAAGCGTAAACAGAAACTAACAGTCCAAAAACCAAACAGAACCTAGCCAAACAAAAACATGATCAACAGACATAACAATAACCCGATGCGCCTAATGTACGGAATAACTCTGGTGTTGCTTACCGACCTCGAAGCAATTTTATTTGGTAAATGTTGTAATGATAAGTGTGACCAGTAGATAGCAGTCAAACATTAGAGATGACTGCAATATGATGGCAATATGACTCAAGTAAACAACAGCAACATTTTATATGTTCCATTGAAAATATAGAACATTACACACGGCGCTCAAAAATCTGTCAACGTGTTTTAGTACAACTTTGGTAAGCTATGAAGCCACACCGCTTGATGGATTGTCGGCGCATTAAACATAGGAGTATTATTATGGTGTGAGTATAAGGTAAGACATATTATCAGGCGGTTTTTTCGCAATATTATGCAAAAGCAACTTTTCTTACCTTCTGGTACCTGCTGATCTGTATTTGGGATCTGCATAAATCATGAAAAATTGCGCGCATCCGCCTTTGTAGTCCGTGTGAACCCCGTAGTGGATAAGCTTCTTCTTTTTCTCTTATCTTCTTGTTATGTGACATTCATCCTCCACTGTTGCCATTTCTAATATAAAGTAGTGTACATTTCTTACTTATATCTGTCAGTAAACTCGCCATGAAAGCACTAAAACATACCGGTGTAGTGAGTTTATATTATTCACCCGAGGAACTTTAGTTATTAGAGAGTTCCGGTCGGACGTTTTTTCACGGGACACATTTCCGACCTTGTTTTTGTTGTTGCTGCTCCGGTATTGGTCGAAGTAAAGTCTGAATGTCATTAAAACAGTTAGCTCCATCTTTTGACACTTCTTCCACTCCCGTCCTTGCACACTACACCGCTACAACAAAGATGACGGGGAGAAGACGCTGTCGAAGGTGAGCCACGTAAATAAGACCGCCCACAAGAAAGTGACTTGAAGATGATGTGTAAAACATCATCTATGCAACATTTTGACCAAAGAACCACCATTACATGTTATGTAGACCACAAGGAAGTCTTTTACATTAAAAAAAATAAAAAAATAAATAATATGACTCTTTTAATGCGCCTTATATATGGAAAAAGATCGAAAATAGACCATTCATCAGCAGTGCGCCTTATTTACCATGAATTGATTAATGTGGACCCCGACTTAAACAAGTTGAAAGACTTATTGGGGTGTTACCATTTAGTGGTCAATTGTACGGAATATGTACTGTACTGTGCAATCTACTAATACAAGTCTCAATCAATCAATCAAAACCCGGTGCGCCCTATGGTCCGGAAAATACGGTAAATCATTTATTAGCCTACACACGTTACAGACTAAGGCTTTGAATCTTTGGGCACAGTACGGTTCGATTCAGTTCTTGGGGGCAACAATTTGATTCGGAATAGATTCTCGTATCAAAATGGATATTTTTCAATAACACTCGATGCCAGTTCTATGATTAACTACATTCCTCCATTAAATGGATAAACAGCTGTGATATATATCCATTTTACTTAAACAAAAACTGACTTGGTTGAATGAAATCCTACCCAAACATTTAATAAAGTCAAATACAAGTAAGGCAACAAGAGAAGTATCCAGCACCTCCATCCATCCATCCATCTTCTTCCGCTTATCCGAGGTCGGGTCGCGGGTGCAGCAGCTTAAGCAGGGAAGCCCAGACTTCCCTCTCCCCAGCCACTTCGTCCAGCTCCTCCCGGGGGATCCCGAGGCGTTCCCAGGCCAGCCGGGAGAGATAGTCTTCCCAGCGTGTCCTGGGTCTTCCCCGTGGCCTCCTACCGGTCGGACGTGCCCGAAACACCTTCCTAGGGAGGCGTTCGGGTGGCATCCTGACCAGATGCCCGAACCACCTCATCTGGCTCCTCTCGATGTGGAGGAGCAGCGGCTTTACTTTGAGCTCCCCCCGAATGACAGAGCTTCTCACCCTATCTCTAAGGGAGAGCCCCGCCACTCGGCGGAGGAAACTCATTTCGGCCGCTTGTACCCGTGATCTTGTCCTTTCGGTCATGACCCAAAGCTCATGACCATAGGTGAGGATGGGAACGTAGATCAACCGGTAAATCGAGAGCTTTGCCTTCCGGCTCAGCTCCTTCTTCACCACAACAGATCGATACAGCGTCCGCATTACTGAAGACGCCGCACCGATCCGCCTGTCGATCTCACAATCCACTCTTCCCCCACTCGTGAACAAGACTCCGAGGTACTTGAACTCCTCCACTTGGGGCAAGATCTCCTCCCCAACCCAGAGATGGCACTCCACCCTTTTCCGGGAGAGAACCATGGACTCGGACTTGGAGGTGCTTATTCTCATCCCAGTTGCTTCACACTCGGCTGCAAACAGATCCAGTGAGAGCTGAAGATCTTGGCCGGAGGAAGCCATCAGGACCACATCATCTGCAAATAGCAGAGACCTAATCCTGCAGCCACCAAACCAGATCCCCTCAACGCCCTGACTGCGCCTAAAAATTCTGTCCATAAAGGTTATGAACAGAATCGGTGACACCTCTCTTTTCTAAAGTTCATCCTACAGCAGATATGGGCATCTGCATCAATAATACGATTTGTCGCGGGCAATAGATGGCAGTTGAGAAAAAAAAGAAAAGGAAAGTGTTGTTAATGTGTTGTTAATGTGTCGACACAACTTGATGATTTATTTGGATGTGCACACCAAAGCAGCTTTGCAGTGCAATTCTTTTTGACGTCTGATGGTGGAGCATTTCGGGGTTTTCGGGGAACGAGCGATAGGGGAGTGCACCGATGCAATCGTGCATTTATTTTTCCGAATATTTCCGGGCGCTACTGGCGACCAGCTGATCTACTGTCACCTTGTGTATCTCTATTTTGATTTTCCTGAGGGAACTCTCCTGAAGGAATCGATAAATCAATACTTGGATAGTAGCCTGTTTATTTGGATAAGAGTCTGTTCATTTCAATTCTTATTTTTTATCTTTATTGCTTATGTGATTTATTTTTATGTTTCCACTACTATCTATCTATCTATCTATCTATCTATCTATCTATCTATCTATCTATCTATCTATCTATCTATCTATCTATCTATCTATCTATCTATCTATCTATCTATCTATCTATCTATCTATCACTCTCACATGAGTCCACTCTCTGTCGTCCCCTGGTGGCTGGCTGACTGTTGGTTGTGAAAGTGCTTGATTTGATATGCAGCAGAGCCTGCTTTTTAAATGTTAATATCGCCGACGAACGCCCTTATTTTAATCCTATCTGCCAAAATCGTGATCATGATTACAATTTGATTAATTATACAGCCTTAGCCTGAATGCATGAATGTAACATTAAAGCAAATAAAAACTATAGACATCATTATTCCAAAGATAACTACACGTACTTTAGTATAAATACATGACAGTAGAATCCTTTCACACAGCCTTAACCAACTCGAATACTGTGGTTATATGCAACAGTTCTGCTTATTTCCAGCCCTTTAATGCCATTCCACAGAAAAAATAAAACATATCACTATCTTATCTTCATCTTCTCTTCCTTTGCCATCATTTTAGCAGCAGGGTTTGATATGACACTCCTCCTTCAAATGGACTCTTCATAGCTCCTCTACTTTTCCTAGCTGTCATTCTGCATTTGCCTGAAGGCAGGCTATGGAAAATGACTTTATTATGTACCATTTTTTTCCATTCAGTCTTAAAAAAACATGTCAGTATGTAGGATGGAGCCATTTTTGTGTTGTTTCCAGCACCACATTGCACCATAACCCGTACTGTACTTGCAATTATAACAGTGGTATGCCACTCTTGTTGGATTCTGTACTTTGTGGTACATGACACTTGATTTTCTATCTTATTGAGGATCACGGTACAGCAATCGGGCCTGGTAGTCTACCAACGACACGTATATTGACAGAAGGGGTGGGATTAGGGATGGGTGCCGTTCACATCTGAACCGATACGGGTCCAATTCCCGGTACTTGGAAACTGTGCCAATTTGTGTTACTTTTTCTTATAAAATTTTGACTTGCGTTGAGTAAAATTACACATTTTTCTTGTGAAATTCTGACATTTTTCTTGTGAAATTCCAACTCATTTTTCACTTTTTGTATTTGCATAGTATGTATATACCGTATTTTCCGCACCATAAGGCGCCCTGGGTTATAAGCCGCGCCTTCAATGAACGGCATATTTCAAAACTTTGTCCACCTATAAGCCGCCCCGTGTTATAAGCCGCATCTAACTGCGCTAAAGGAATGTCAAAAAAACAGTCAGATAGGTCAGTCAAACTTTAATAATATATTAAAAACCAGCGTTCTAACAACTCTGTTCACTCCCCAAATGTACGCAAATGTGCAATCACAAACATACGTATATCAACATGGACAGAGCTGCGTGAAAAAAGCCACCCGGCCTCTTCGCGTAAACTTAAACTTACCTTAACCACTCGCTCATCTTTTCTTCATCCATCCATCCCTTCGAGTTAGCTTTTATGATGACGCCGGCTGGAAAGGTCTCTTTTGGCAAGGTCTTCCTTTTGAATATCACCATGGGTGGAAGTTTCTGGCCATTAGTGTGGCAAGCTAGAACCACAGTGAAGGATGACTTCTCATTCCCTGTGGTGCGAATATATTCACCGTACGTGCTCCCGTTGTATCCACAGTGCGGTTCACAGGAATATCAGTTGCTGTGAAATAGTAATCCGTGTGCGGATGGAGAGATTGCGTCTTTTCATGAACCGGATCCCTGACGCTTAGTAGGAGCCATTTTGTGGTCTTTACAGATGTAAACACACAAAGGAAATGAAACGTACGGTATATCCGCGCGCTTTTTCTTCTTCTATGCGGGCGGGTGGTTGCTTACAGTAGAAGAAGAAGCGCTTCCTGTTCTATGGGGGCGGGTGCTTACCTTGGCGGTTGCTTGCGTAGAAGAAGAAGCGCTTCCTGTTCTACCGGGAAAAAAGATGGCGGCTGTTTACCGAAGTTGCGAGATCGAAACTTTATGAAAATGAATCGTAATATTAATCCATATATAAAGCGCACCGGGTTAAAAGCCGCACTGTCAGCTTTTGAGTAAATTTGTGGTTTTTAGCTGCGGCTAATAGTGCGGAAAATACGGTAACTTGTATGATGACTGTATTATGCTGATAGTATATATTTGTACCAGGAATTGATTCAGAGTAACATTTCCATCCGCCGTCCGGAGTTGGAACCAAAAGCCAACTATTATTATAATGTCTTGGTGAGCCAGGTCAAGCAGACGGTGTTGATTGCAAAAAAAAACCTTACCAAATCTTTATATGGCGGTCAACATGTATTTGTAAATAACGCATTGGCAACACTCGTGTATTAGGATCAACTGTCCTGCTTATCACACGAGGATGTGTGCCATGGACTTGGGAAGAACCCATTGTTGCTTGTTTGTTTTTTGTCAAAGTCATTAGTTTAGTTTAGTCTTTATTTGAAGGGACAATGCACAGAAACATTAAGCTCAAAGACAGATATGTTCTGTACCAGATTATAGCTAAATAGCTCATTTCCATCTGCAGTCCCTGGCTACCTAAATTAAAGGAATACAAAAATTATGAAATAAAATTATGACAATAGAATCATACACAAGTATTAAGAAAAAAGTCATAAAATGCCCTTTCATGGACACGTACTTAATATACAATACAACCACACCTCTGCAGCATCGCGTGGACATCGGGGGCGGTACCTCTGGATTGGCAGACCGGGGTGGTGGTTCCTCTCTTTAAGAAGGGGAACTGGAGGGTGTGTTCTAACTATCGTGGGATCACACTCCTCAGCCTTCCCGGTAAGGTCTACTCAGGTGTACTGGAGAGGAGGCTACGCCGGATAGTCGAACCTCGGATTCAGGAGGAACAGTGTGGTTTTCGTCCTGGTCGTGGAACTGTGGACCAGCTCTATACTCTCGGCAGGGTCCTTGAGGGTGCATGGGAGTTTGCCCAACCAGTCTACATGTGTTTTGTGGACTTGGAGAAGGCATTCGACCGTGTCCCTCGGGAAGTCCTGTGGGGAGTGCTCAGAGAGTATGGGGTATCGGACTGTCTGATTTTGGCGGTCCGCCCCCTGTATGATCAGTGTCAGAGCTTGGTCCGCATTGTAAGTCGGACACATTTCCGGTGAGGGTTGGACTCCGCCAAGGCTGCCCTTTGTCACCGATTCTGTTCATAACTTTTATGGACAGAATTTCAAGGCGCAGTCAAGGCGTTGAGGGTATCTGGTTTGGTGGCTGCAGGATTAGGTCTCTGCTTTTTTGCAGATGATGTGGTCCTGATGGCTTCATCTGGCCAGGATCTTCAGCTCTCGCTGGATCGGTTCGCAGCCGAGTGTGAAGCGACTGGGATGAGAATCAGCACCTCCAAGTCCGAGTCCATGGTTCTCGCCCGGAAAAGGGTGGAATGCCATCTTCGGGTTGGGGAGGAGACCCTGCCCCAAGTGGAGGAGTTCAAGTACCTCGGAGTCTTGTTCACGAGTGAGGGAAGAGTGGATCGTGAGATCGACAGGCGGATCGGTGCGGCATCTTCAGTAATGCGGACGCTGTATCGATCCGTTGTGGTGAAGAAGGAGCTGAGCCGGAAGGCAAAGCTCTCAATTTACCGGTCGATCTACGTTCCCATCCTCACCTATGGTCATGAGCTTTGGGTTATGACCGAAAGGACAAGATCACGGGTACAAGCGGCCAAAATGAGTTTCCTCCGCCGGGTGGCAGGGCTCTCCCTTAGAGATAGGGTGAGAAGCTCTGCCATCCGGGGGGAGCTCAAAGTAAAGCCGCTGCTCCTCCACATCGAGAGGAGCCAGATGAGGTGGTTCGGGCATCTGGTCAGGATGCCACCCGATCGCCTCCCTCGGGAGGTGTTTAGGGCACGTCCGACCGGTAGGAGGCCACGGGGAAGACCCAGGACACGTTGGGAAGACTATGTCTCCCGGCTGGCCTGGGAACGCCTCGGGATCCCCCGGGAGGAGCTGGACGAAGTGGCTGGGGAGAGGGAAGTCTGGGCTTCCCTGCTTAGGCTGCTGCCCCCGCGACCCGACCTCGGATAAGCGGAAGAAGATTTCATCATTTGTAAATTTACAACAAAAATGCTCTTATGGATAAATATAATACACATTAAGTTGACATGTCAAACAAGGTGTCCACCTTATTGACCGTGTGAGCAGCTTTGATTGCTCCAAAGCCACTTTTTAACTTCAATTGTGAATGAAGTCATCTGTTAGACTTTTCAAGTTTGTTGTGAGGTGGTTCCATTCCATCCATCCATCCATCCATCTTCTTCCGCTTATCCGAGGTCGGGTCGCGGGGGCAGCAGCCTAAGCAGGGAAGCCCAGACTTCCCTCTCCCCAGCCACTTCGTCCAGCTCCTCCCGGGGGATTCCGAGGCGTTCCCAGGCCAGCCGGGAGACATAGTCTTCCCAACGTGTCCTGGGTCTTCCCCGTGGCCTCCTACCGGTCGGACGTGCCCTAAACACCTCCCGAGGGAGGCGATCGGGTGGCATCCTGACCAGATGCCCGAACCACCTCATCTGGCTCCTCTCGATGTGGAGGAGCAGCGGCTTTACTTTGAGCTCCCCCCGGATGACAGAGCTTCTCACCCTATCTCTAAGGGAGAGCCCTGCCACCCGGCGGAGGAAACTCATTTCGGCCGCTTTTACCCGTGATCTTGTCCTTTCGGTCATAACCCAAAGCTCATGACCATAGGTGAGGATGGGAACGTAGATCGACCGGTAAATCAAGAGCTTTGCTTTCCGGCTCAGCTCCTTCTTCACCACAACAGATCGATACAGCGTCCGCATTACTGAAGACGCCGCACCGATCCGCCTGTCGATCTCACGATCCACTCTTCCCTCACTCGTGAACAAGACTCCGAGGTACTTGAACTCCTCCACTTGGGGCAAGATCTCCTCCCCAACCCGGAGATGGCATTCCACCCTTTTCCGGGGCGAATGGTTCCATTCCTTTATGGCTTTATATGAAAATGCTGATTGTGCAAAAGATGCTTTACATCTGGGTACGCTACACCGCCCCCTGGTGGAGGCTCGTGTGTTTCTAGTTGTCACAGCGGATGTAAACTGGACAAAGTGCTTAAGTGGCGCTGGTGCAGTGTTATTTAGGATTCGATGGGCCATTCGTATTGATGCTAATTTTTGAATGTTAGCTAAATTGAACAATCTATATTTTTGGAGAACTAAACAGTGATGGTGGTGTTGTGGTTTTCGCTCAAGGATTTTGAGCGATTGTTTGTGCAAAGTTTCCAATGGCCTCAGTGTCATTTTGCTTGCCTGCGACCAACATGTTATACAATAATAAAAACGAGACATAATCATTGCATTAAAATAAGTTTCCTGATACATTTGAATGTTTTTATGTTGTATTTAAGACTCTGGCACTTCTGTTTGATATGTTTGAGTGTAGGGCTGCAGCTAACGATTATTTTTCTATCGATTAATCTATAGATTATTTTTTCGATTAATCGGTTAATCTATAGATTATTTTTTCGATTAATCTATAGATTATTTTTCCGATTTTTTTTTTTAAATTTAAAATGAAGAGGAAAAAATAAATGTAGGCCAGTTTTTTCAAAAGGCATGGCTTTTATTTACAAAAAAAAAAGTATGGCCACTAGTCAGTCAACATTGACAACAACATGACAAAATATTCTGTAACAATGTAAACATTTAAAACTTTTAACATTTAACAAAATTAAAAGTAGCTTATTTGCTTTTTAATGTGCAAATATAAAAGTAAACATCCAGTGCAACTCTTAATATTCTGGAATAGTATAAGCATTACAAAAGTAAAAGTATTGCTTATTTTGCTTTAAAATGTGCAAAAATAAAGATAAACATCCAATACAAAAAAGTGCAAAACGGAAATATTCTGTAACAAGTGTAAACATTTCAACAAAAGTAAAAGTATTGCTTATTTGCTAAAATGTGCAAAAATAAAGCTAAACATCCAATACAAAAAAGTGTACAGTGTAAACATTTCAACAAAAGTAAAAGTATTGCTTATTTTGCTTAATAACACAACAATGATAGTATGATTAAAGTGAAAGTTAATTGTTGGTTTGTACATAGTATATGTAACTGTTAATGTTGTAAAAGGTATTTGCACAACTAATTAACGTTAGCGTTTGTGACACGTCTTGTGCCGTGGGGTTCTTTCAGGACCGACAGACTGAACGCCAGACGGCTTTGCCAGGTTTACAATCTTTTAATTTTACACAAAGTCTTTTCTCTTCCAACTGCGCGGATCGCGCACCTGGGCACGTTTGCGGCGTCGCTCCCGGCGCGCCCCGCCTCGCCGCTCGCTCGCCGCCGCCGCCTCTCCACAGCGTTAAAGAGGAGCGCGTCTTTGTAAACACTGAACAGGCACGCCAAACGCGCCTCTCAGAGCGAAACGGTGCTTTAGTTTATGAATTTACAACGCAGATACAAATGACACATTCATGTTTTTGTGTAATAATGACAACGTATACGCACGCGGACGATTGACTAGTTGATGGTGATGGCAAGAACGCTGTCGGGGGTTTTCTTTTCAAATGTTCGTTCATAGCCGTTGTGCTGCTATGATAGGCCATTTCCGCTCGACACAGTGTGCATACAACAACATTATTAGGCCGTTTATTGAAATACTCCCACACTTTTGACGACTTTTGGCGTGCTTTTTTCCCCTCGCTCGCATCGTCTGCTTTGCGCTCCGCCATGACAGTAAAGTAGTGTGACGTAAATATGCGACGCGCCGACGCACAAAAACGGCGTCGACGTATTTACGTAACCGATGACGTCGACGCGTCGTTTCAGCCTTATTTGAGTGTTGGGTCTAAAAGGACACCTAGGTAACGATATTCACTAACATTTTGTATTATTTCCTTATTAACCATTATATTTGGAAAGGATGACATTTTATATTTGTTTACAACATACATTAGCATTGTTCTGTTGTGGCAAGTGATGGAAGACAAGCTATAACAGGAGAATAATGTGTGTTTTCTTTCATCCCCGGAGACGTGCACGCTCCCAGTGTGTTAGTAATAGACTGATTCACCTCCATACTGCTGCCACACTTCCATGCTGCTCTCGGCTGGCTGGCTGACATCGCACCTGAGTATGTCTCGGCACGTACTCTCTCACACGCACATTACCTTTGTCATTCCGTGTCACCCTCTGCAGACATTTCGACCAGCAACATATCGCATTGCACTGTGTTGAAAGTTGTATCAGTTTGGATTTGTATCCCTTCGTTTTTACAGCTCATTCCAAATGTGACAACTCTGAGCCAAATGCCGCATGCTTCGTATGGCACAGTTTGATTAGTTCTATGCTTTTCACAACCCGGCAGCCTTGCCTTCTCCTGTGCATGTCAAGTTCTTGTTTGTTCTCCAGATGAATCCGAGCACGGTGTCTTTTGAGATGCGACGACAATGTCAACTGTGTCATGTATTCACAGCAGGGGTGGTGTAACACGTCTCAAACGTGTCATTGTGAGGCGTAGCGGTTCACACAAAGCTGCAGTTAAAAGGGGGTCTGCACCAGTTTGTTTTATCTGAAGCCCAGTCAGTGTGCCGTGAGATACAGTCTGGTGTGCCGTGGGAGATTATCTCATTTCACCTATTTGGGTTACAAATATTTTTTGCAAAGCAGTAATTATAGTCTGCAAATGATGTGTTGTTGTTGAGTGTCGGTGCTGTCTAGAGCTCGGCAGAGTAACCGTGTAATACTCTTCCATATCAGTAGGTGGCAGCAAATAGCTAATTGCTTTGTAGATGTCGGAAACAGAAAAGGTGTCTAATACTTAAACCAAAAATAAACAAAAGGTAAGTGCCCCTAAGAAAAGGCATTGAAGCTTAGGGAAGGCTATGCAGAACAAAACTAAATCTGAACTGGCTACAAAGTAAACAAAAACAGAATGCTGGACGACAGCAAAGACTTACCGTGGAGCAAAGACGGCGTCCACAAAGTACATCCGAACATGACATGACAATCAACAATGTCCCCACAAAGAAGGATACAAACTACTGAAATATTCTTGATTGCTAAAACAAAGTAGATGCGGCAAATATCGCTCAAAGGAAGACATGCGAAATAAGCGAAAAAGTCACCAAAATAGAACTAAAACACTACACACAAAACAGCAAACAAGTCCAAATAAGTCAGGGTGTGATGTGACAGGTGGTGACAGTACACCTACTTTGAGACAAGAGCTATAGTGATGCATGCTTGGTTATGCTTTAAAGTCATACCCAACAATTGAGACGACAACTTTTTACTGTCAACTGAGTTTCGTTTTTTTAATGATTTCTGCTGGTGGTATGGCTCCGCATTTTTTCAAGGCAAAAAATGTGCCTTGGCACAGTAACCGTGTAATATTCTTCCATATCAGTAGGTGGCAGCCGGTAGCTAATTGCTTTGTAGATGTCGGAAACAGCCGGAGGCAGTGTGCTGGTAAAACGGTGTCCAAAACTGAACTGGTTACAAAGTAAACAAAAACAGAATGCTGGACGACAGCAAAGACTTACTGTGGAACAAAGACGGCATCCATAAAGTACATCCGAACATGACAATCAACAATGTCTCCACAAAGAAGGATAAAAACAAAGTAGATGCGGGAAATTTCGCTCAAAGGAAGACATGAAACTGCTACAGGAAAATACCAAAAAAAAGAGAAAAAGCCACCAAAATAGGTGCGCAAGACAAGAAGTAAAACACTATACACAGGAAAACAGCAAAAAAGTCCAAATAAGTCAGGGTGTGACGTGACAGGTGGTGACAGTACACCTACTTTGAGACAAGAGCTATAGTGATGCATGTAATATTTTTTGCAAACCTGCAAATGATGTGTTGTTGTTGAGTGTCGGTGCTGTCTAGAGCTCGGCAGAGTAACCGTGTAATACTCTTCCATATCAGTAGGTGGCAGCAAGTAGCTAATTGCTTTGTAGATGTCGGAAACAGCGGGAGGCAGGGTGCAGGTAAAAAGGTGTCTAATGCTTAAACCAAAAATAAACAAAAGGTAAGTGCCCCTAAGAAAAGGCACTGAAGCTTAGGGAAGGCTATGCAGAACAAACTAAATCTGAACTGACTACAAAGTAAACAAAATCAGAATGCTGGACGACTGCAAAGACTTACCGTGGAGCAAAGACAGCGTCCACAAAGTACATCCGAACATGACATGACAATCAACAATGTCCCCACAAAGAAGGATACAAACTACTGAAATATTCCTAATTGCTAAAACAAAGTCGATGCGGGTAATATCGCTCAAAGGAAGACATGAAACTGCTACAGGAAAATACTAAAAAAAGAGAAAAAGTCACCAAAATAGAACTAAAACACTACACACAAAACAGCAAAAAACTCAAAATGAGTCACGGCGTGATGTGACAGTACACCTACTTTGAGACAAGAGCTATAGTGATGCATGCTTGGTTATGGTTTAAAGTCATACCCAACAATTGCGACGACAACTTTTTACTTTCAACTGAGTTTCGTTTTTTTTAATGATTTCTGCTGGTGGTGTGGCTCCGCATTTTTTCAACGCAAAAAATGTGCCTTGGCACAGTAACCGTGTAATATTCTTCCATATCAGTAGGTGGCAGCCGGTAGCTAATTGCTTTGTAGATGTCGGAAACAGCCGGAGGCAGTGTGCTGGTAAAAAGGTGTCCAAAACTGAACTGGTTACAAAGTAAACAAAAACAGAATGCTGGACGACAGCAAAGACTTACTGTGGAGGAAAGACGGCATCCATAAGGTACATCCGAACATGACAGTCAACAATGTCTCCACAAAGAAGGATGAAAACAAAGTAGATGCGGAAAATTTTGCTCAAAGGAAGACATGAAACTGCTACAGGAAAATACCAAAAAAAGAGAAAAAGCCACCAAAATAGGAGCACAAGACAAGAAGTAAAACACTACACACAGGAAAACAGCAAAAAAGTCCAAATAAATCAGGGTGTGACGTGACAGGTGGTGACAGTACACCTACTTTGAGACAAGAGCTATAGTGATGCATGTAATAATTTGCAGACTATAATTACTGCTTTGCAAAAAATATGTGTTGTTGTTGAGTGTCGGTGCTGTCTAGAGCTCGGCAGAGTAACCGTGTAATACTCTTCCATATCAGTAGGTGGCAGCCCGTAGCTAATTGCTTTGTAGATGTCGGAAACAGCGGGAGGCAGTGTGCAGGTAAAAAGGTGTCTAATGCTTAAACCAAAAATAAACAAAAGGTAAGTGCCCCTAAGAAAAGGCATTGAAGCTTAGGGAAGGCTATGCAGAACAAAACTAAATCTGAACTGACTACAAAGTAAACAAAATCAGAATGCTGGACGACTGCAAAGACTTACTGTGGAGCAAAGACGGCGTCCACAATGTACATACGAACATGACATGACAATCAACAATGTCCCCACAAAGAAGGATACAAACTACTGAAATATTCTTGATTGCTAAAACAAAGTAGATGCGGGAAATATCGCTCAAAGGAAGACATGAAACTGCTACAGGAAGTCACCAAAATAGAACTAAAAGACTACACACAAAACAGCAAAAAACTCAAAATGACAGGTTGTGACAGTACACCTACTTTGAGACAAAAGCTATAGTGATGCATGCTTGGTTATGCTTTAAGGTCAGAATGCTGGACGACAGCAAAGACTTACTGTGGAGCAAAGACGGCGTCCACAATGTACATCCGAACACGACATGACAATCAATCAATGTTTATTTATATAGCCCTAAATCACAAGTGTCTCAAAGGGCTGCACAAGCCACAACGACATCCTCGGTACAGAGCTCACATAAGGGCAAGGAAAAACTCACGCCAGTGGGATGTCGATGTGAATGACTATGAGAAACCTTGGAGAGGACCGCATATGTGGGTAACCCCCCCCCCCCCCCCCCCCCCCCCCCCTAGGGGAGACCGAATGCAATGGATGTCGAGTGGGTCTGACATAATATTGTGAGAGTCCAGTCCGTAGTGGATCTAACATAATAGTGAGAGTCCAGTCCATAGTGGATTTAACATAATAGCGAGAGTCCAGTCCATAGTGGATCTAACATAATAGCAAGAGTCCAGTCCATAGTGGATCTAACATAATAGTGAGAGTCCAGTCCATAGTGGATCTAACATAATAGTGAGAGTCCAGTCCATAGTGGATCTAACATAATAGTGAGAGTCCAGTCCATAGTGGATCTAACATAATAGCAAGAGTCCAGTCCATAGTGGATCTAACATAATAGTGAGAGTCCAGTCCATAGTGGATCTAACATAATAGTGAGAGTCCAGTCCATAGTGGATCTAACATAATAGTGAGAGTCCAGTCCATAGTGGATCTAACATAATAGTGTGAGAGTCCAGTCCATAGTGGATCTAACATAATAGTGAGAGTCCAGTCCATAGTGGATCTAACATAATAGTGTGAGAGTCCAGTCCATAGTGGATCTAACATAATAGTGAGAGTCCAGTCCATAGTGAATCTAACATAATAGTGAGAGTCCAGTCCATAGTGGATCCAACATAATAGTGAGAGTCCAGTCCATAGTGGATCTAACATAATAGTGTGAGAGTCCAGTCCATAGTGGATCTAACATAATAGTGAGAGTCCAGTCCATAGTGGATCTAACATAATAGTGTGAGAGTCCAGTCCATAGTGGATTTAACATAATAGTGAGAGTCCAGTCCATAGTGGATCTAACATAATAGTGAGAGTCCAGTCCATAGTGGGGCCAGCAGGACGCCATCCCGAGCGGAGACGGGTCAGCAGCGCAGAGATGTTCCCAACCGATGCACAGGCGAGCGGTCCACCCCGGGTCCCGACTCCGGACAGCCAGCACTTCATCCATGGCCACCGGACCTGTGTGTCTCCCCCTCCACAAGGGATAGGGGGGAGCAGAGGAGAAAATAAAAGAAACGGCAGATCAACTGGTCTAAAAAAGGGGGTCTATTTAAAGGCTAGAGTATACAAATGAGTTTTAAGATGGGACTTAAATGTTTCTACTGAGGTAGCATCTCTAACTGTTACCGGGAGGGCATTCCAGAGTACTGGAGCCCCAATAGAAAACGCTCTATAGCCCGCAGACTTTTTTTGGGCTCTGGGAATCACTAATAAGCTGGAGTTCTTTGAACGCAGATTTCTTGCCGGGACATATGGTACAATGCAATCGACAAGATAGGATGGAGCTAGACCGTGTAGTATTTTATACGTAAGTAGTAAAACCTTAAAGTCACATCTTAAGTGCACAGGAAGCCAGTGCAGGTGAGCCAGTATAGGTATGTTTATAAGTATATAAAGGTATATACAGTATAGGTATGTTTATAAGTATTTAAAGGTATATACTAGGGATGTCCCGATCCAGGTTTTTGCACTTCCGATCCGATACCGATACTGACCGATACTGGCCTATCCGAGCATGTATTAAAGTTTAAAGTTATTTAGCCTACTTAGTTGTCAGAATCATGTTGAAAAGAGTTTTAGTACTCTTGATAACAACTAGCCAGCTGAATTAGGGGAGTTTGAACAATACACAATGGTTGGTAACAAGAAACTGACCTGTTTATTCAAGGATAAACACAAAATAGACAAAATTATACATGACAAACAGAAATGGCATCATTGAACTAGGGCTGGGCGATATGGCCTTTTTTTAATATTGCGATATTTTAAGGCCATATTGCGATACACGATATATATCTCGATATTTTGCCTTAGCCTTGAATGAACACTTGATGCATATAATCACAGCAGTATGATGATTCTATGTGTTTTGATTGATTGATTGAGACTTTTATTAGTAGGTTGCACAGTGAAGTACATATTCCGTACAATTGACCACTAAATGGTAACACCCCAATAAGTTTATCAACTTGTTTAAGTCGGGGTCCACTGAAATTGATTCATGATACAGATATATACTATCAGATATATACTATCATCATAATACAGTCATCACACAAGATAATCACATTGAATTATTTACATTATTTATAATCCAGGGTGTGGAGGGTAAGTGTCAAAAAGACAGCCAAAAGAGTTTGATATGAGAATAAATCTAAAGTTAAAATATAGGGTAGAAATGCACCCATTTGCAGGAAATGTAGTCTTGATTTTCAACATTTTCTTTCAAGGCTTGCATGTCTACATTAAAACATTCTTCTTCATACTGCATTAATATATGCTACTTTTAAACTTTCATGCAGAGAAGGAAATCGCAACTAAAAAAATCACTCATTTTTTCATACGGTGTTGATGTGGAAATTTTTGCCTCGGCATTTTGATGGTGTGGACGTGTGGCACCGAACGGAGATAAGCGTCTCGACAGACGTCATAATATTTGAACAATGATGACGAAAACTGTTTTCTCTGTCGTGTCCGTGTGTCGAAAATTGTTATGCGCTTATTTTTTTTATTTGATTTTGTGCGTGGCATAGATTTGCTATGCGCAGAGGACGCTTAAACAGTGCGCAATTGCACAGGCGAGCACCTTATAGAGAACGTTGGGCAGAATGATTATAGTGTTCCATCCATCCATCCATCCATCTTCTTCCGCTTATCCGAGGTCGGGTCGCGGGGGCAGCAGCCTAAGCAGGGAAGCCCAGACTTCCCTCTCCCCAGCCACTTCGTCCAGCTCCTCCCGGGTGATCCCGAGGCGTTCCCAGGCCAGCCGGGAGACATAGTCTTCCCAACGTGTCCTGGGTCTTCCCCGTGGCCTCCTACCGGTCGGACGTGCGCGAAACACCTCCCGAGGGAGGCGTTCGGGTAGCATCCTGACCAGATGCCCGAACCACCTCATCTGGCTCCTCTCGATGTGGAGGAGCAGCGGCTTTACTTTGAGCTCCCCCCGGATGACTAAGCTTCTCACCCTATCTCTAAGGGAGAGCCCCGCCACCCGGCGGAGGAAACTAATTTCGGCCGCTTGTACCCGTGATCTTGTCCTTTCGGTCATAACCCAAAGCTCATGACCATAGGTGAGGATGGGAACGTAGATTGACCAGTAAATCGAGAGCTTTGCCTTCTGGCTCAGCTCCTTCTTCACCACAGCGGATCGATACAGCGTCCGCATTACTGAAGACGCCGCACCGATCCGCCTGTCGATCTCACGATCCACCCTTCCCTCACTCGTGAACAAGACTCCGAGGTACTTGAACTCCTCCACTTGGGGCAAGATCTCCTCCCCAACCCGGAGATGGCACTCCACCCTTTTCCGGGCGAGAACCATGGACTCGGATTTGGAGGTGCTGATTCCCATCCCAGTCGCTTCACACTCGGCTGCGAACCGATCCAGTGAGAGCTGAAGATCTTGGCCAGATGAAGCCATCAGGACCACATCATCTGCAAAAAGCACAGACCTAATCCTGCAGCCACCAAACCAGATACCCTCTGCGCCTAGAAATTCTGTCCATAAAAGTTATGAACAGAATGGGTGACAAAGGGCAGCCTTGGCGGAGTCCAACCCTCACTGGAAACGTGTCCGACTTACTGCCGGCAATGCGGACCAAGCTCTGGCACTGATCATACAGGGAGCGGACCGCCACAATCAGACAGTCCGATACCCCATACTCTCTGAGCACTCCCCACAGGACTTCCCGGGGTACACGGTCGAATGCCTTCTCCAAGTCCACAAAGCACATGTAGACTGGTTGAGCAAACTCCCATGCACCCTCAAGGACCCTGCCGAGAGTATAGAGCTGGTCCACAGTTCCACGACCAGGACGAAAACCACACTGTTCCTCCTGAATCCGAGGTTCGACTATCCGGCGTAGCCTCCTCTCCAGTACACCTGAATAGACCACAAAATGTATATTTGGTTGTTTTCTTACTGTACCGAAAATGAACCGAACCGTGACCTCTAAACCGAGGTACGTACCGAACCGACATTTTTGTGTACCGTTACACCTCTACCTCAGAATGCTCAACGGTGGTATTGCAGCCTGTGCTAGTTTTTTTTCCCCAGCTTGCTATGTGTTATCATGGGAATGGCAGATTTTTTTTTTTACATATGAACTTGACAGCTGGCTAAATTTAATCATTGCCAAATGTCTAGAGATATTTCTCCTGCAGCTCAATTTCATATGCAGCGTGCACAAGCTCAAGCGGGAGACAAGCAAACGCTTGTGTTTGCCTGGATGATTAGCCTACTTGGCAGATGAATCCACAATGACCTTTTTCCAGATAACATGGAGGGCTTTGTGCAACAGTCTTGTGCTGTAAGTTGTTAATACTCGGAGGCAGCCTCAGGGGAGGGCTGAGCTTGCACAGAATGCAGCCTGTGCAACGTTGACATCGGCGCTGGTGAATTGTAAACAAACGGACTGCTGCAAACATACATTTATGAAAGAGCCTCGAAAAAAAATCAACACGAGTTCAAACTGCGCTCTATTTTCACTCCATTTCATGGTCTTAAACTTCTGATCAGCCTGTTGAAGTTTATAGGCAGATTTTGAGGCTGTAATTTAGGGATATAACCATAAACTGTGATTGATAACCACACTTTGACTGGTGACACTGCTCATTTACATGAAAAGCAAACTAGCGCTAGCTAATTAAATAGCTTAAATGCTAACATGAATACAAGAGACATTAACGTCTTTCTCCAGGACATTTATTTACTCAGTGGCCTAGTGGTTAGAGTGTCCGCCCTGAGATCGGTAGGTTGCGAGTCATACCAAAAACTATAAAAATGGGACCCTGTGGAGGGGGGGCGTGGCCTGCGGGCCTACCGCGGAAAGGGGCGTTTAGTTTAGTTTAGTTTAGTTTATTAAGGATCCCCATTAGTCTACACCGCAATGGAGACTATTCTTCCTGGGGTCCAGGCCAAAAAAACATCACACAATCACAAAACAAAAGATTACAATGCAGTTTAACATGATCAAGTAATAAAATGTTAATTAAAATAATAATAACTTCGAGTTTACATATTAATGTTCATACCAAAGATAAAAAGAGCAATATAAAAATATATATATATATTTTTGCAAAAATAAAAACAAAGAACCAATAGCCTAAAATCATACTTGCCAACCTTGAAACCTCCGATTTCGGGAGGTGGGGGGGTGGAGGGTGGCGGAGGGCGTGGTCGGGGGTGGGGTGGGGCGTGGTTGGGGGCGTGGTTAAGAGGTGAGGAGTATATTTACAGCTAGAATTCACCAAGTCAAGTATTTCACATATATATATACACACATACATATATATATATAGTCAAGTATTTCATATATATATATATATATATATATATATATATATATATATATATATATACACACATACATATATATATATATAGTCAAGTATTTCATATATATATATATATATATATATATATATATATATATATATATATATATATATATATATATATATATATATATATAGTAATACTTGACTTTCAGTGAATTCTAGCTAGAATTCACTTGACTTTCAGTGAATTCTAGCTATATATATATATATATATATATATATAGCTAGAATTCACTGAAAGTCAAGTTTTTTATACTTGAGTTTAGTTTATTAATATAAATATAAATATATATATATATATATATATATATATATATATATATATATATATATATATATATATATATATATATATATAGCTAGAATTCACTGAAAGTCAAGTATTTCTTATATATATATATATATATATATATATATATATATATATATATATATATATATATATATGAAATACTTGACTATATATACACACACATAACACTCATCTACTCATTGTTGAGTTAAGGGTTGAATTGTCCATCCTTGTTCTATTCTCTGTCACTATTTTTCTAACCATGCTGAACACCCTCTCTGATGATGCATTCCGCTTTGTCTCCTTGTTGTGTGCGCAGTTGTGCACTGCACTCTCTAAAAGCCCTAGATGTTATTGTCACATATGCATGTACAGTAGATGGCAGTATTGTCCTGTTTAAGAGTGTCACAACATTGCTGTTTACGGCAGACAAACTGCTTTACGGTAGACAAAACATGACTGCTGTTGTTGCCGCGCTGGGAGGACGTTAATGAAACTGCCTAACAATAAACCTGGAGGGGGCGTGGCCTCCAGCTCCGCCAGAATTTCGGGAGATTTTCGGGAGAAAATTTGTCCCGGGAGGTTTACGGGAGAGGCGCTGAATTTCGGGAGTCTCCCGGAAAATCCGGTTGGCAAGTATGCTAAAATATACACATTAGTGTACCAAAGACAAACAATACGTGACGAAAGAGTACCATCCCCCATTTTCTACTGCTTGTCCCATAATCAATAAAATAGTCAATAGTCAATAAAACCAGTCATGACATTAGGTACAATCTAGAATAATCTCTTTCCGCAATACTTCTCCTCTTAGTCTATTTTTAAAAGCCACTCTGCTGGTGATTGATACCAGATATTAGGGTGTGCCAGGACCGGCCTCGAAGACAGCGACAGGTGCGCAGATGGCCCAGGTGGAACCTTGTTATCTAATCATCTGTCGCCTTTATTAGCAGCAGCCGGTATGAGACATGTTGGAGTTGGAGGTGCTGCTGAGTGGAGGCAGGAGAGAAAGACAGTTTGCTGGAAAGCACTATTTGGGTCTGCTGGGCCAGCTGGATTTGGACCGCCGATGGCTGGTCGCCGTCACCTCGGCTTCCATCTCCTCCGGTGGTCCGGCTTGTTGGGCGCCAAATGTGGGGCTGCCCTCTAGTGGGTTCTTCGGACCACCACACACTGCCAGGAGAGCCCGGAATTCAGGGTATAACACTGTTTTATTTTCATCAAATAGTGCAAGTCTTTTGCTTTCCAGCAAACTGTTTTTCATCTCCTGCGTCCGCTCAGCAGCACCTCCAACTCCAACAACGTGTCTCATTCCGGCTGCTGCTAATAAAGGCCACAGGTGATTAGATAACAAGGCCCACCTGGGCCATCTACGCACCTGTTGCTGTCTTTAAAAAAGGCTTAAAAACCCTTGTTTTTGAAATAGCCTTTTTTTTTAGATACATGCGTGCTAGTTCTAGCTATTAGGCTGTTCTAGTTTTAATTGTTTTATTCATTTTTATTTTCATTTTTATTTTTTTAATACACTGTAGCACTTTGAGGTTGTTTGCTCAAAATAAAATCTATTATTATTATTATTATTAATCATTTTGAAACAGCATCGCGTGGACATCGGGGGCGGTACCTCTGGATTGGCAGACCGGGGTGGTGGTTCCTCTCTTTAAGAAGGGGAACCGGAGGGTGTGTTCTAACTATCGTGGGATCACACTCCTCAGCCTTCCCGGTAAGGTCTATTCAGGTGTACTGGAGAGGAGGCTACGCCGGATAGTCGAACCTCGGATTCAGGAGGAACAGTGTGGTTTTCGTCCTGGTCGTGGAACTGTGGACCAGCTCTATACTCTCGGCAGGGTCCTTGAGGGTGCATGGGAGTTTGCCCAACCAGTCTACATGTGCTTTGTGGACTTGGAGAAGGCATTTGACCGTGTCCCTCGGGAAGTCCTGTGAGGAGTGCTCAGAGAGTATGGGGTATCGGAATGTCTGATTGTGGCTGTCCGCTCCCTGTACGATCAGTGTCAGAGCTTGGTCCGCATTGCCGGTAGTAAGTCGGACACGTTTCCAGTGAGGGTTGGACTCCGCCAAGGCTGCCCTTTGTCACCGATTCTGTTTATAACTTTTATGGACAGAATTTCTAGGCGCAGTCAAGGCGTTGAGGGGATCCGGTTTGGTGGCTGCAGGATTAGGTCTCTGCTTTTTGCAGATGATGTGGTCCTGATGGCTTCATCTGGCCAGGATCTTCAGCTCTCGCTGGATCGGTTCGCAGCCGAGTGTGAAGCGACTGGGATGAGAATCAGCACCTCCAAGTCCGAGTCCATGGTTCTCGCCCGGAAAAGGGTGGAGTGCCATCTCCGGGTTGGGGAGGAGACCCTGCCCCAAGTGGAGGAGTTCAAGTACCTAGGAGTCTTGTTCACGAGTGAGGGAAAAGTGGATCGTGAGATCTACAGGCGGATCGGTGCGGCATCTTCAGTAATGCGGACGCTGTATCGATCCGTTGTGGTGAAGAAGGAGCTGAGCCGGAAGGCAAAGCCCTCAATTTACCGGTCGATCTACATTCCCATCCTTACCTATGGTCATGAGCTTTGGGTTATGACCGAAAGGACAAGATCACGGGTACAAGCGGCCCTTAGAGATAGGGTGAGAAGCTCTGCCATCCGAGGGGAGCTCAAAGTAAAGCCGCTGCTCCTCCACATCGAGAGGAGCCAGATGAGGTGGTTCGGGCATCTGGTCAGGATGCCACCCGAACGCCTCCCTCGGGAGGTGTTTAGGGCACGTCCAACCGGTAGGAGGCCACGGGGAAGACCCAGGACACGTTGGGAAGACTATGTCTCCCGGCTGGCCTGGGAACGCCTCGGGATCCCCCGGGAAGAGCTGGACGAAGTGGCTGCGGAGAGGAAAGTCTGGGCTTCCCTGCTTAGGCTGCTGCCCTCGCGACCCGACCTCAGATAAGCGGAAGAAGATGGATGGATGGATGGATGGATTTTGAAACATAAACAACATGACTGCAAGATATTTGTTATTTCATGCTATAAATCACAAATGGCTATTCAGATAAAGGAAGTTAGCTAATAGAATAAACATTGTTTGTACTCTTTATGATTTTTGCATTTGGAGCAGTTACAAGTGGTGAGGGAGACATAAATTGGCTATAAAATCTAAGGCAGAATCCACTAAAGCAGAAAGAAAAAGGAAAATGCAAGCTGCTCAGAAATTTGCCAGGAAGGCTCATGTCAGAGCCATCAAAGCAAAAATGTCCAAAGTAATGTGTGAATGAAACAAAGTAATGTGTGAATGAAACAAAGTAATGTGTGAATAATGTAAATAAGTAGATGAACCATCTGTAGCGGTGAAGTGAACACTGGTAAGGTTGTAAATACTGTATAGAGTAGGCTAACCCATGTGGTTCCTGTGGATGTGAACACAAGTTGTAATTACTGCCGTGACTAAATAACATAGGGACTGAAACAGACTTAATGATGGTGCTTTTTTTTGTGCAAATGTTTGCATGTTCAATTGCTGAAAAACCAGGAGCTTCGGGGGGTGGGTTTCCCCCCCTTGTCCCCCACCAGGGCCCTGGACCTGGCTGGGGACCTGCCAGTGTTTTCCATTAAGTTTAAATCCCATGCCTGTTTGTCAGGTTCAAACACTGATGACATCTATTAAACAGACAAGAAGCAAGGAATCATGCAGAGACAAGAGTTCAATTTAGCTCAAAGAGGAGAGACGTTATGGGCTGTACTCTTAGTTACAGAACCAAGCTACGCTCTAAGGCATACTTGCCAACCTTGAGACCTCCAATTTCGGGGGTTGGGTGCGGGGGGCGTGGTTGGGGGCGTGGTTAAGAGGGGAGGAGTATATTTACAGCTAGAATATATATATATATATATATATATATATATATATATATCCATCCATCCATTTTCTACCACTTATTCCCTTTGGGGTCGCGGGGGGCGCTGGAGCCTATCTCAGCTACAATCGGGCGGAAGGCGGGGTACACCCTGGACAAGTCGCCACCTCATCGCAGGGCCAACACAGATAGACAGTGTTCATTTATTTACACATATACACACACATAACACTCATCTACTCATTGTTGAGTTAAGGGTTGAATTGTCCATCCTTGTTCTATTCTCTGTCACTATCTTTTTAACCATGCTGAACACCCTCTCTGATAATGCATAGCTGTGTGGCACGCACAAAAGTGCTTTCATCAAATGCACTAGATGGCAGTATTGTCCTGTTTAAGAGTGTCACAACATTGCTGTTTACGGCAGACGGACTGCTTTACTGTAGACGTTCTTTATATTGTGGGAAAGTGGACTCAGGTCCGCATGGAGCTGGAGGGGGCGTGGGCTCCAGCTCCGCCTGAATTTCGGTAGATTTTCGGGAGAAAATTTGTCCCGGGAGGTTTTCGGGAGAGGCGCTGAATTTCGGGAGTCTCCCGGAAAATCCGGGAGGGTTGGCAAGTATGCTCTAAGGTAACAGTTCCATATGCTCCTCTATTTATTCGGGAGGTCCCTGGTTACATCACTGAGGCTGCCTCTGAAGGAAAGGGGGTAATCTCAGCAGCCCCAGTTAGACACAATATATGACTATTCATGAAATGCAAATGTGCTGACACTTGTGATATCGCCCTATCTCTGCTTTGTCTGCGTCACGTCACTCGATGTTCGCCCTTGGCAGTCAGCACAAAACACTGATACGAGACAATGTCCCTTTGCACAGATAGAAAAGTACAACTTCAGCACAATTGATAATAACTATAGCAACGGCCTTTAAGCATAAGAGTTGTGTGATCACTTACACATAGTTATTCTAACACTGTTATATATAGTGACACATTCGACTACATCATTACAAATGACGTGATAACATCACATTCACGCCTAAGTAGCACTTTCAGATTTAGAAATTGAACACACTAATCAAAAGCAGGGGCGATGCCTGTTGTTGATTGCCGAGAAAAGTGTTGTGTGTTCCGGTCCAAACCAATTTGTTAGTTTACCATTCTGAGAGCCAGAGCTACTCAATCACTACACTCACAGGATGGACAGTGGGCGAGCCAGGTAGAAGTATTGGATTACAATTGCTGACAACACGTTTAATGGTTGCTATAAATCAGTGTAAATAATGGTACGGCAGGGATACATTATGCATGACTGGCATTATTCTCTAGAATAAAGCATACCACCCGGGCAGGGCGGTCGACAGCCACATCCTGATATGTGTGTATTAAGGGACTTGCTTGCTCTGCAGCCTAACATCTGCTGAGTGCAGGAATCATTTGAAGGATAATTAAAAGGACTGGCTTCAAACTCATTTCCAGACTCCCATGGCTAAGCAGCAACATGCTGCTCAACAACAACTGCAATTATTGGGAGAATTACAAAGAACGCTCATGAATACCAAATTTAAAAGTGAACAACAAGCTGATGGTTTGTCTTCTTGTTCCAAAGTAATAATGGGATTTTTTTTTTTAGTGTTGCTAGTATTGGAAACTTTGGAATATGCCATGTTTTGTTTACCGCTGAGGTGTGTCATGTCTGTGTAATCATGTTTTGTTTTAAGTCATGTTTTGTTTAGTTATAGGACTCTTTAGTTTCTGTCTTTTCACTCCCTTGTCTTGTTTCCATGATTACCTCATTAGTTTCACCTGTTCCACGTTTGGACTCATTGTGCACTCTTGTTTGTCACCATAGCAACCATTAGTTTTCACCTGTCACGTCACGCACCTGTTTCACGTTTTGAGTCACGCACCTGTTTTCGTTAATCCTGTCCATAGTATTTAAGTTCATTCTTTTCAGTTTGTCGTTCTGACGACCTCACCACATTTATGCTATGTCCATGCCTGATACTTCTTTCCATGTCAATTCCTCAAGCAACTATTTCTGTCCAAGCCAAGTAAGTTTTTGTTCCATGTTTATAGTCTTCTTGGTTTCATAGTTTGTTCTCCGCCATTGTGCGTGTTTTTTGTTTGTATTTTTTTTGCTATAGTCTTTTGGTTTCATAGTTTATTCTCCGCCTCTGTGCGCGCTTTTTGTTTATTCCTTTTTTTGATAAATATAAATAAATCATGTACCTTCATTCCCGTCTCGCCCGTGCCAACTTTCCGTTGCATCCCGGAAAAGCAAACACCCAAGACCAAGTCATGACAAGGTGTTAGTGGCAATGTTTAGATATGCTATACTGCACGGGGTAAATAGTCTTTATTGTCAATTTACCATGTGTTTAAGACACGTAGAGCATCGGTATTACGTTTTCCTCTCTTTGGGGTCTCAATATAGTATATAATACAACAAAACGATGTAGCAGTGACAATAAATATACAGTATAATGTACATTATATTATAACTAATGTATATTATAATTAGGGATGTCCCGATCCGATATTTGGATCGGATCGGCTGCCGATATTTGCCAAAAATTGCGTATCGGCAAGGCATGGGAAAATGCCGATCCAGATCCAGTTTAAAAAAAAAAACTCCGGTCCGTGTTTTCCTACGCACCGAGTTAAATAATACATTCCACTTTTCTACTGCTCCCTAATTTCCATTCCGCATTTTCCAGCACACCTTCAACACATCCACAATTCTCATGCAGTTGCTTTTAGCTGCTGGCATTACACGACAGGCTCTTCTCACTCTTTTCTGTGTCTCCCTCTCACAGACAGCAAGCGCACCTTCTTACACACGTCACATACTGTCACGTCATACGTCACATACGTATACGTCCTCCCCGAGCAGAGAGGTAGCAGCATGGCTAACGTAAGCTGTGATGCTAGCACAGCCGTGCGAGCAATGCTTCCTCTAAGGTGCTCGCCTGTGCAATTGCGCACTGTTTAAGCGTCCTCTGCGCATAGCAAATCTATGCCACGCACAAAATCAAATAAAAAAATAAGCGCATAACAATTTTCGACACACGAACACGACAGAGACAACAGTTTTCGTCATTAGTGTTCAAATATTGTGACGTCTGTCGAGACGCTTATCTCCATTCGGTGTCACACGTCCACACCATCGCCGAGGCAAACATTTCCACGTCAACACCGTATGCAAAAAATAGTGATTTTTTTTTAGTTGTGATTTCCTTCTCTGCATGAAAGTTTAAAAGTAGCATATATTAATGCAGTATGAAGAAGAATGTTTTAATGTAGACATGCAAGCCCTGAAAGAACATTTTGAAAATCAGGACTACATTTCCTGCAAATGGGTGCATTTCTACCCTATATTTTAACTTTAGATTTATTCTCATATCAAACTCTTTTGGCTGTCTTTTTGACACTTACATCCGGCGCCCCCCTCCACACCCTGGATTATAAATAATGTAAATAATTCAATGTGATTATCTTGTGTGATGACTGTATTATGATGATAGTATATATCTGATAGTATATATCTGTATCATGAATCAATTTAAGTGGACCCCGACTTAAACAAGTTGAAAAACTTATTGGGGTGTTACCATTTAGTGGTCAATTGTACGGAATATGTACTTCACTGTGCAACCTACTAATAAAAGTCTCAATCAATCAATCAAAACACATAGAATCATCATACTGCTGTGATTATATGCATCAAGTGTTCATTCAAGGCTAAGGCAAAATATCCAGATATACATCGTGTATCGCAATATGGCCTTAAAATATCGCAATATTAAAAAAAGGCCATATCGCCCAGCCCTAGTTCAATGATGCCATTTCTGTTTGTCATGTATAATTTTGTCTATTTTGTGTTTATCCTTGAATAAACAGGTCAGTTTCTTGTTACCAACCATTGTGTATTATTCAAACTCCCCTAATTCAGCTGGCTAGTTGTTATCAAGAGTACTAAAACCCTTTTCAACATGATTCTGACAACTAAGTAGGCTAAATAACTTTAAACTTTAATACATGCTCGGATAGGCCATTATCGGTCAGTATCGGTATCGGATCGGAAATGCAAAAACAATATCGGTATCGGATCGGAAGTGCAACAACCTGGATCGGGACATCCCTAATTATAATATATATAGGAAAATATACTGTGCAACCATGAGGTTTGAAATTGAAGCGTGAAGTATAAAGTGTATATGATCAATGAATATACAGTCCACTACGGCGTCGGCACGGACTACAAAGGCGGACCTGCGCACATTTTCAGGACTTATGCAGATCTCAAAAACACATCAGCAGGTACCAGAAGGTAAGACAAGTTGGTTTTGTATAATATTGTGAACAAAACGCCAGATAATATGTTTTACCTTATACACACACTATAGTAATACTTGCATCTCTGACTAGCCGTAACGGGCCGACAATCCATCAAGCGGTGCGGCTTCAAAGTCGTACTAAAACATTTTGACAGATTTCTGAGTGCCATGTGTAATGTTCTTTTTTTCCAATGGAACATTTAAAGTTTTTGTGTTGTTTACTGGCGTCATATTGCAGTCTACACGTATCTCTTATGTGTGGCTGCCATCTACTGGTCACACTTATCATTACACCATGTACCAAATAAAATTGCTTTGAGGTCGGTAAGCACAACCAGAATTATTCCGTACATTAGGCGCACCGGGCTATAAGGTGCACTGTCGATTTTTGAGAAAATTAAAAGATTTTAAGTGCCCCTTATAGTCCGAAAAATACGGTAATCATTAAATGATTTAGGTTTTAGTATCAGCATTTTTAACCTTTTAACACATTTTTAACAGCTGCTGTGACCCTTTTTTAGATTGTTTTATTGTCATTTACATTCCGAATAACATATCTAAATATACATGGATATACTCTGTGGAGGATGCATATATGTTTAAGAGTTCTTTCTTTTTACATAGCCATGTTTAGAGTATCTAGTACTTTTCATTTGTATATTCTACCAGTCTCTCTTCGTCTTCAGATTGTCTGTTTAGTGTCTTAAACCATCAGGAATGTGAAAACAAACCCCCAAATTTTCCTTATCAGTGTTGTGAGGGGTAGAGGGGGGGCTTTCTTTGTGTGCAAGAAGTTGGCTTTTCCGTTTGAATGTCAGATCAACTAGAGTAGCTGATATGAATGTATTGGTTAAACTGATCTGGGGGGGCACAGGTCCGGTGGCCATGGATGAAGTGCTGGCTGTCCAGAGTCGGGACCCGGGGTGGACCGCTCGCCTGTGCATCAGCTGGGAACATCTCTGCGCTGCTGACCCGTCTCCGCTCGGGATGGTGTCCTGCTGGCCCCACTATGGACTGGACTCTTACTATTATGTTGGATCCACTATGGACAATATTATGTCAGACCCACTCGACATCCATTGCTTTCGGTCTCCCCTAGAGGGGGGGGGGGGGGGTTACCCACATATGCGGTCCTCTCCAAGGTTTCTCATAGTCATTCACATCGACGTCCCACTGGGGTGAGTTTTTCCTTGCCCTTATGTGGGCTTTGTACCGATGATGTCGTTGTGGCTTGTGCCGCCCTTTGAGACACTTGTGATTTAGGGCTATATAAATAAACATTGATTGATTGATTGATTGATTGATCTCCTAAAGCTTTAGTAAAACTTGAAAATATTCCAATTCTGTCTTGATGATCCTTCTTACTCAGCATATATGTCATCGAAAGAATTTAGGATTGACCAGTAAATCAGATTCCCTGGGAGGAAGAACTGGTCCGACGCAACAACACCAAGAGGCTGTAACATGTATCGCAATATGTGATGTGGAATCTGTCGTCTTGGCTTGTGCAGCCCTTTGAGACACTCGTGATTTAGGGCTATATAAGTAAACATTGATTGATCGATTGATTGATTGAATATAGATTTAGGCAATATCGCCCATCCCTGTTACAGAGTCTGTGTATGAACGTCGTCCAGCCAGCCTGCAAGTCGTCAGCCTGCTCTCTTTGTTGGTGACACTAGCCATGTGAATAGTTCTTAGAATGGGGGGGGAAGCTGCCTTTTTTCCTGCCAAGTCATGTGCGAGTCACAAAGCAGCAGCAGCACTTGAAAGGCAAAGCAATAATCAATTTTGCAGAGTTTGCTTCTGAAAGGCTTGTTTTTGTTTTCAAAGCCTGGTGATTTAGTACCGATGAGGCCAGCAGTTGCTTTTACAGTTTTAATGGAATACACTGTGCGTTATTGTGTGCAGAGCCCCATGTTGTCCCGAGTAAAAGTCAATTGTGACATTTCTGTTCTTCAGTCATCAACAATTGTATCATCTGAGAAATGAACATTGTAACAGTGTAGGTCTGACTTGGTAGGATATGTACAGCGAGCAGAGAACATAGTGAGCTCAGAAAGCATAAGAACAAGTATATACATTTGATTATTTACATTTGATTATTTATAATCCGGGGAGGTGGGATGTGGTGGGTGGAGGGTGTTAGGCTAGGGTTGTAGTTCTTTTAGTGAGGTTACCATGTTGTTCCAGACCACAGCAAACATTACCCAGTTTGCAAAGATTGTAATAAATACATTAGAAGAAGACAGCCTGTCCTTTCCTTTAACTTTGACACACATCTATATCAGGGGTGCTCATTACGTCGATCGCGAGCTACCGGTCGATCTCGGAGGGTGTGTCAGTCGATCACCAGCCAGGCATTAAAAAAAATAGTCCTAAAAATGAGCGATCATAAATCTTCACTATGACGTCACTTCCGTCACTTGATTGACATTCACGGCACCCGAGGGTCTTCTGAGATGACGCTGGCTGCTGCCAGCTCATTAAAATTACCGACTGGAAGGGGAGAAACACTTTATTTCAACAGACTCTGGCGCCGTACCTGTCGTCAAAACTCCAAAGACCGACTGCACAGTTGCACAGTTGCGCTAACAAAACAAGAGTCTCAGAAAGCTGGCGTGCACAAGCTAGAAAGCTACGGAGTTTGCCGACAATGTATTTCTTGTAAAGTGTATACAAAGGAGTACGGAAGCTGGACAAACAAGATGCCAAAAACCAACCACTTTCATGTGGTATTGGACAGAAAGGAGGACTTTTTTTCTCCTCCATTCGAAAATGCGGACGCTTTTAGCACCACTGTCTGATTCCAATCAATGCAAGTCATCAGAATCAGGTAATACACCAACTTATATTCTTGTCTTCATGAAAGAAAGGAATCTATATGTGTTAAACATGCCTGTATTATCTTTAAACACCTTAACATGTTAACAATATTAACGATATGTGTTAAACATGCTTGCATTATCTTTAAACACCTTTAACTTATCAACAATATTAACTATATGTGTTAAACATGCTTGCATTATCTTTAAACACCTTTAACTTATTAACAATATTAACTATATGTGTTAAACATGCTTGTATTATCTTTAAACACCTTTAACTTATTACTAATATTAACTATATGTGTTAAACATGCTTGCATTATCTTTAAACACCTTTAACTTATTAACAATATTAACTATATGTGTTAAACATGCTTGTATTATCATTAAACACCTTTAACTTGTTAACAATATTAACTATGTGTTAAACATGCTTGTATTATCTTTAAACACCTTAACTTGTTAAGAATATTAACTATATGTGTTAAACATGCTTGCATTATCTTTAAACACCTTTAACTTGTTAACAATATTAACTATATGTATTAAACATGCTTGTATTATCTTTAAACACCTTTAACTTGTTAACAATATTAACTATATGTGTTAAACATGATTGCATTATCATTAAACACCTTTAATTTATTAACAATATTAACTATATGTATTAAACATTCTTGCATTATCATTAAACACCTTTAACTTGTTAACAAAAACATATATTTCATAAATAAGTAAATATAAATGATATATATGAATGAGGTAGATCCCCATGACTTGATCAATTGAAAAGTAGCTCGCCTGCAGAAAAAGTGTGAGCATCCCTGATCTATATCTTTAGCAGTTTTAAGCCAGTAATTTCCAGGAGTTTTCTCACCCTCTGAGACACTTACTTAATGCGTATCCTTCATTATAACACTTACACTTACTTTTTGCGTCTCCAGACAGATTAGTGTTTAGTATTTTTGTTCCAATATGGCTCTTTCAACATGTTGGGTTGCCGACCCCTGACTCAGACCCTACTCGTGTCTTCTTCAGATTTTAGGTACAACCTTTCCCTGAGAAAATAAAGGCCATGAAACTGGTAAACATGTCTCGAACACAATTCATTTCACTTTACAGAAATCAAACAATCCACAGACCTTGTGATATTAAATCCACTTTGAAAGGCATGACAAATTGCAATCTTCACCATGCATCAAGTAGGCTTGTCACCTCTCCATGTCCGCGAGTGGTGATGATGCATTCACTGACCCATGACCAAATGCTTCTATTTAATTACTGTGATCAACCATGCAGTGTCTGGGGCTTTATGACACCGTGTCCCCCGGGGAGCAGGTTGAGGATCACATAGGTCAGTGTCTCATTGACGCATGTCTCGCAACACCCCCCATATGCCTTATCCTAGGACCAGCTAGAGTATGCACAAAGAAACCACACCACATACTGAATACACTCCGATTCACAGACACGCCACTTCAAATACAAGCCTCCTCATTCCTTTCATGCCTTCACTATCATTGCCTCGATAACATTTGTAAAAAGGGTTCAGTCAACACGCAGCTCAACCTCCTCACCCAGATGCGGTCCCTCGGGAGATTGTGTCCAGCTGTTTCAGCCCTGAAGATTTCCTATTAGAGGGCTGAAATGAGAATAGAATCAACAGTCCACAATGAATATACAGTGGGGCAAAAAAGTATTTAGTCAGCCACCAATTGTGCAAGTTCTCCCACTTAAAATGATGACAGAGGTCTGTCATTTTCATCATAGGTACACTTCAACTGTGAGAGACAGAATGTGAAAAAAAATCCAGGAATTCATATTGTAGGAACTTTAAAGAATTTATTTGTAAATTATGGTGGCCATAATAATGGCATCTGAAAGTCCTGGAATGGCCTAGCCAGTCTCCAGACCTCAATCCCATAGAAAATCTGTGGAGGGAGTTGAAAGTCCGTGTTGCTCGGCGACAGCCCCAAAACATCACTGCTCTCGAGAAGATCTGCATGGAGGAATGGGCCAAAATACCAGCTACTGTGTGTGCAAACCTGGTAAAGACCTATAGTAATTGTTTGACCTCTGTTATTGCCAACAAAGGTTATATTACAAAGTATTAAGTTGAATTTTTGTTATTGACCAAATACTTATTTTCCACCATAATTTACAAATAAATTCTTTAAAAATCCTACAATGTGAATTCCTGGATTTTTTTTTCACATTCTGTCTCTCACAGTTGAAGTGTACCTATGATGAAAATTACAGACCATTTTAAGTGGGAGAACTTGCACAATTGGTGGCTGACTAAATACTTTTTTGCCCATTTGTATCCCTCTATGTGTTACAGTCAGTCCCTCCAGGAATTTGCAATGTCCCGATAGCCCCAATTATCAGAATCAGAATCAGAAGTATCGTATTTTTCGGACTATACGTTTTTTCATAGTTTGGCCGGGGGTGCGACTTATACTCAGGAGCGACTTATGTGTGAAATTATTAACACGTTAGCGTAAAATATCAAATAATATTATTGATCTCATTCACGTAAGAGACTAGACGTATAAGATTTCATGGGATTTAGCGATTAGGAGTGACAGATTGTTTGGTAAACGTATAGCATGTTCTATATGTTATAGTTATTTGAATGACTCTTACCATAATATGTTACGTTAACATACCAGTTGGTTATTTATGCCTCATATAACGTACACTTATTCAGCCTGTTGTTCACTATTCTTGATTTATTTGAAATTGCCTTTCAAATGTCTATTCTTGCTGTTGGCTTTTATCAAATAAATGTCCCCAAATAATGCGACTTATACTCCAGTGCGACTTATATATGTTTTTTTCCTTCTTTGTTATGCATTTTCGGCCGGTGTGACTTATACTCCGGAGCGACTTATACTCCGAAAAATACGGTACTTGAGTCATATTGCCAACATAGTGCAGTCTACACGTATCTCTTATGTTTGACTGCCATCTACTGCTCACACTTATTATTACACCATGTGCCAAATAAAATAGCTTCGAGGTAGGTAAGCTCAACCAAACGTACGCACTGTCGAGTTTTGAGGGGGAAAAAAAGATTTTAAGTGCGCCTTATAGTCCGGAAAATACGGTAAATACTTTTTCAAGCCACTGTACTTGAATACAATCATAATAAACATATGTGAGTGTTGAGTGTAATCGAATCATGTAATTTTAATTGATGCTATTGTTCTATGATGTAACTAATGTAAACATCTACCGTATTTTTCGGACAATAAGTCGCAGTTTTTTTCATAGTTTGGCCGGGGGTGCAACTTATACTCAGGAGCGACTTATGTGTGAAATTATTAACACGTTAGCGTAAAATATCAAATAATATAATTCATCTCATTCACGTAAGAGACTAGACGTATAAGATTTCATGGGATTTAGCGATTAGGAGTGACAGATTGTTTGGTAAACGTATAGCATGTTCTATATGTTATAGTTATTTGAATGACTCTTACCATAATATGTTACGTTAACACACCAGTTGGTTATTTATGCCTCATATAACGTACACTTATTCAGCCTGTTGTTCACTATTCTTCATTTATTTGAAATTGCCTTTCAAATGTCTATTCTTGCTGTTGGCTTTTATCAAATAAATGTCCCCAAAAGTGCGACTTATATATGTTTTTTCCTTCTTTATTATGCATTTTCGGCCGGTTCGACTTATACTCCGAAAAATACGGTACTTTATTAATCCCCGAGAGGAAATTAAGATTTTCAGCACAATCACAATTTGATTGATTGAAACTTTTATTAGTAGATTGCACAATACAGTACATATTCCGTACAATTGACCACTAAATGGCAACACCCGAATAAGTTTTTCAACTTGTTTAAGTCGGGGTCCACGTTAATCAATTCATGGTATGAATCCTATGTTGAAGCACATCAAGCGGTGCGGCTTCATAGCTTACCAAAGTCGTACTAAAACATTTTGATAGATTTTTGAGCGCAGTGTGTAATGTTGTATATTTTCAATGGAACATATCAAATGTTGGTGTTGTTTACTTGAGTCATATTGCCGTCATATTGCAGTCACCACATATCTCTTATGTTTGACTGCCATCTACTGGTCACACTTATCATTTCTTCAAGCAAACAACAGAGCATCGTAATATACATGGATATCACTGTGGAGGATGCATATGTTCTTTCTTTTTACATAGCCATGTTTAGAGTATCTAATACTTTTCCTTTGTATATTCTAC